>NC_046362.1:37668774-37928098 GCF_011125445.2 Fundulus heteroclitus
CTGATTTAACAAATCAGGTTTTTTTGCTTTTTAACATGACGTTCACAGTGAAGAGAGACTGTGCTGGCTGCTGCAGCTCCCTGTGCGTCTGCAGGCTCTGCTCGGAAGACAAAGTCCATAAAATGTTTCGAAGCAAAGAACAACGTGTAATGAGCAGAAGCTCCTCGCACAGCCACAGCAGGGTGAAACGTGTCCCCAGCTGAAATATTCATTCTTATCAACTGCATTGGTTTTTTTTGGACAAAACAATCTTTCATAGTTTTTCCACTTTGAACACATAACTCAATTGGGCCGCTCTGCTGATGAAGTTACGGGACACGAGTCCTAAAATACCCACTTAGGTACCAGAAAAACAAGCAGCTGTGTGTTCAAACATCAGAAAGGCCTTGAGGAGAGCGGCTGATTGGATTACTGTGGTGCGATGCCTACTTTTAGATGACGAGGTCCACAAAAAAACCCATTGATTTCTTCTCGCTTTATCAAATTGATTTTGTTTAGCTCATTCAACTTAGCTGCTGAAGTTCTTCTAGTCTCTGGACCGTAGTAGGTGGTATTTCCTTTAGGCTCAAGAGTGCCTGTGTTAAATGAAGGGTTTTAGAAAATCCAATAGCGCTGACTGTTGCAGTACATTGCCTCATCTTAGTGCAGCGTTCAATAAAGCCCAACAATGGGAACAGAAGAAAATTGCCTCTGAATGTTATTGCTTTAAAGGAGAAAAGATTAGCTGTAGGGGAAAGCCTTTGTGTTGCAGTGACGAACTGGAGAATACGTTACAGAGGAAACACAAGGAAGACACCAGAGGAAACCTGCTGTTCCAGGAGGATCAGGCTCAGAGTCCTGAACTACTGTATTAGACGGAGGAATGTGGAAATTACCTTTTTCTTACTGTCTGGCATTAAATCCAACTAAACTTTTTCTGTCTTTGGTCCGTCAGGATAAACTAAATTATTTCTGTTCACTAATAAAAGAACGAATGGAGAGATTTTGCTTTAAATAACTTCCTTCAAGGCCAGATGTTTACATCCATTTCCTTCATGTATTTGGTAGAATCGCTCTTTAAACTCGGGTCAAACATTTTAGATTTCCTTCCACTACTTTTTCGCAAGTTAGTCCAGGATTTAACCCGCCTCTCACCCACTGACCGCTGGGGATAGAGACCAGCAAAGGGATGGATGGATGGATGGACGGACGGACGGACGGATGAATGGAAGGATGGATGGATGGATGGATGGATGGATGAAGGGATGGATGGATGATGGATGGATGAGCGGAAGGACGGACGGTTGAACAGAAGGACGGACGGATGGACGGATGGACGAATGGACGGATGGATGGATGGACGGACGGACGGATGGATGGATGGATGAACGGAAGGACGGACGGATGAATGGAAGGATGGATGGATGGATGGATGGATGGATGGATGGATGGATGGACAGATGGATGGATGGATGGATGAACGGACAGATGGATGGATGGATGGATGAACGGACGGACGGAAGGACGGATGGACGGATGGACGGACGGATAGATGGATGGACTGATGGATGGATGGATGGATGAAGGGATGGATGGATGGATGAAGGGATGGATGGATGGATGGATGGATGGATGGATGGATGGATGGATGGACGGATGGATGGATGGATGAACGGACGGATGGACGGACGGATGGATGGATGGATGGATGGATGGATGGATGGATGGATGGATGGATGGATGGATGAAGGGATGGATTGTTGGATGGACGGATGGATGACTTGGTTGTCCTTAAGCCACCTAGTATTTAATCTGATGTTATGCTGAGGGGTATTTTGGGAAACCCATTTTCTCTGAGCTTTAACTTCCTGGCTGACATCTTTAGATGATGCTTCAATATTTCCATCTAATGGAAAGTGCTCCAGTCTCTTCTGCAGTGAAACACTCCCACAGCATGATGCTGCCACCCCCTTACCTCACAGTAGAAGTGACAAAGGTGGAATGACCCAAACACTTCAGTTCTACTTTCACCAAAGGACATCGTCTTCCTCTCTGAGGAGGTAGAAGTTATTGTGGATAATTAAACTCTTATTGTCTTCAGCAGCATCTTCACAAGATGCTTTGCTTTTTGTTTTACGACTGATTCTCACCAGTATCAGCCATCTCCTTCCTGAACAGTGTGAAGACCATGAATTTAATAGGTGGGCGTGTTTGTGCTGGTTTCCGTCTACTTTATAATTCTGTGTAATGTCCGTATTTTTGTTTATAGACATAAATTAAATGTAAAACACAGGTTAAATCTGTGTGACAGCAGTGAAATGTTTAAAAGCTCTTCAGGAATAGTTTCTTTTTTACATATGGAGCCATCCTGTGTCGGACCAGTGTGTGTTTACTGCTGTTGATTTATGATTGCGAGCGATTCTGCTCTCTGTAAATGGGAAACTTAGCGAGGAAATGCAAAGTCTGTAAAAAGCACAGGCCACGGTTACGGGGGTGGTGCGGTTTCTGTGAGTTGGTGGCTGTAAATTGTTAAATGCTTAAATGAGCTCCTTTGCAAAAATGCAAATTGACACCATGTGGAGGACAAAGCATTTAAAAACACGTAAGAGGCTATTTGTTCTCCACTTGGACATGTTTATAGGTCTACGAGGCATCGCTCTCTCACGCACAGGCAAGCTGTACGGGAGATATTTAGGTTAATTGTTTTCCTCTCTTATGTTCAGCTGTTTTCTCAGTGGAGATGAACACTGAAACCTTGTTTACTGAATGGAAAACAACGGTTTATTTGACCTTTCATCTTCTTTTCCTATAATAACTTTTATTAGATCCCTATAAGATCTCTCCAGCTAATCTAAGGTTCAGATTTAAAGTTAAATAGAAATTACTTTATTAGCTCAATTTCTCTCTCTCTCTCTGCAGCAGCTCTGAATGACCATTTTATAAAATCTGAGAGCAACAAAAAATTGATGAGTGAATCAGAATGCTGCTGAGCTTTAAAGGCCTGAAGACAAACGGCAGATCCATGATCCTCCATGTTGGAAGTGATGGGCTCCTAACGGGCTCCTGGTCTGAGTAAATTACCTGCATGTGGTTCCAATAAGGATCTAAAGCAAAGGGACCCATGGAAATAAGGAAGTCAGTCAGATCTTCATCTTTTATCTTCATAATAAATATAATGATGATAAACAAAGGGCTCATTAAAGTTGTTTCTTTGTGGTTGTTACGACCCCTGGATGAAAACAAAGGATAGCAGTAGCACGACCAATACAAATAAATTGACATAAACCTTGTAAAAGTGAAAAAAAGTGAGGTTTTATGCACACCACGTGGGGAATAAAGGGGGTTTTATATATATATATATATATATATATATATATATATATATATATATATATATATATATATATTCAATATACTGAAAGCTATATTTCTGCAGTGAGGAGAACCGGTTAACTTGCAGCTGCTTCAAATGCAGAAGCTCTGAGATGTAATGGGCATTAAAGATGGCTTCCTCCCTTTGGACCGTTGGCATTCTCCGCGGTCCTTCCTGCACTTTAGCTTCCCTGCAACAAAGCTGGGTGAGCGGAGGCCTGTGCCGTGATGTCCCATGACTCAGGCTTATGCTTCAGGGCCGCTGTGGCTCGTAAACCCTTTCCTCTCAAATAGGTTTAGGTAGAGCGACGGCAGAAAGCAGGACAGACCATGGCTTTGCTCATGCGTTCTGGCTCTGCCTCAGACATTCAGTATTATCTCTGGTTTACACAGGATTTTCCGTCCCACTCCACAGGTCCACCTGACTCACACAGGTGTTTTTCAGCCTCTCCACAGGTTAACAGCCTCTGAACCCACACTAGAACCATGAAACCGCCCGCTGGCATGGAAGGCTGGACGGGTCTTGAATGAAATGCAAACACAAGCCCTGATAGAGTAACCTCCCCTTGCTTGATCTTCCTCTCCGTGTGAAGAGAAGCACCCAGAACACGAGAGCAGGAACGGATCAAGCTAATTTATCACCATGTGGCCAGAAAGGTCAGAGTGGGACAAAAGCCTCCTGTCGTGAGAAGATGTGCTGTGGAGTGGCCCCCACCATGCAGGGTCTGCCTGACTACCTCAACATTAGACATGGGTCAAGCTGGGAGGAAACAAACAAACGAGCTGGAACCGGTCCGAGTAGAGAAGCCCTCCTCTTCCTCACTGGAATCTGACGTTTGCTTAATGGAAACCAGTAAGGTTGCATTTTCCACCTGGAATAGCCTTTACTTGAAAATGTGTTTTTCCGGTTCAGACACTATTATGTGATCATTGATTAGAAATTCAGAAATGAATCGCTACTCAGAACATCTTCCTTAACAGTTAAATGCATTTGACATTTCTTTACTGTAACTCTTTCACTTTAATTTATCTGTAAATGTGCCGGTGCAAATTCTCAGTTATCGGGTCATCCCATCAGCAAACAGGCTTAAATCGGAGGTAAGCCGTTCTTTCTGAAAACGTTTTGACGCCCATCCAGGAGGCTGTGTCAGTTCTGGAGTCTCACACTTGAGCATTTATCTGTAAATGCTTAATATTTGAGATTTTTTTTAATTAAGATTTATCTTAAAGGTCCATAGCCATGCAATTTAACGTATTTTTAAATTTAACTCACTCTGGTTGCATACAAAGTTTTTATGAAAGATTATCACATCCTACTGGGGTATTAGTTGTTATTTTGGTGTTTTTGCTTAGTTTGTTAGTTAATAAAGTCCATCTTCTAACACGTCTATCCCAGCTGTCAGTGGGTGAATGGCGGGGTTCACCCTGGACAGGTCGCCAGTCTATCGCAGTGCATAGTTAATAAAGTGTTTCATGTTTATTCATAATAACAACGGAAGTACAACATGTGCGGTTGGGGATAAAACAAGGAAGCAGCTAATGGCTATTAGCATCTTGCAGCAACGTAATGGAAACAACGAAGAGATCCAACATCCAGTAAAATAAAACACAAAAAATATACGATTCCAAGAGGGAATACAGCGTGACTGTTGGTGTTCACTGAAGCGGACGCTAAACCTGCTGATCGCTCACATGTGAGCGCAGAGTTGATTGACGCGAGTAAACGTTCTGATATGAGGCTGAAGTTGCTGTAGTTCTGCGATACTGCCGCTAGATGGCGCTACATCTGTACCATCAATAAATAGTAAATGTCATGTAGTTGTACGGCGCTTTAACTGGTCTGACGACCCCAAAGTGCTTTAAACTACAGTCATTCACACCCTGATGGTGGTGAGCTATGCTAGCAGCCACAGCTGCCCTGGGGCAGACTGACAGAGGCGAGGCTGCCAGACATCGGCACCACCGCGTCCTCTGACCACCACCAGAAGGCAATACGGGTGAAGTGTCTTGCACAAGGATACAACGACTGAGATGCTTGGAGCGTGGGATCGAACCGGCAACCCGCCAGTTACAGGACATTGTCTCGCTAACTCGGGCGTCCAGAATCTTTCTCTCTTGCTTGGTTTCTTGTGTTTTTATGTTGTGCGAAATAATGATAACTGATCCCTCAGTTACTTCTTAAATAAAAAGAAGCGGTGATTCCCTCCAGTTCCAGCATTTTATTGAGACATAGAGATAAAGTAATCACACCCTTGGCTCGGCCGCAACCTGCCCCCCTTCTGCTCCCAGCCCTGGTCTCTTCTGAATCTGAGCCCACCGCCTCTCGCACATTGCTATACCAGGCTGCATAAGACGAAACAAAAACACCTCATAATCCAAACATTTCCTATCTCACACAGAAAATACACGAGCACCGACCTCGACAGACCGGGGGAGAGGACATGGATCTGGTGCCTCCGATTGTTTGGTGTTCATCAGAGCCTGTGGGGAGAAACTGTCTCTCTGTAGTAAAGAAAAGTCTGAATGCTTTGTGTCCAGGATGTGTGCGGTCTGCAGAGATGCTAGCTTCCCGTGTTTCCTGAGATCAGTACAAGTCCAGGATGGAAGGGAGGTTATTCCAACCATCCTAGATTTCACACCATTGCCAAACATCTGTAAGGAAATGCACATACAGGTGTGAGCTATCGGCATTGCAGCATTTAGTGAAATATACAGATTTAATGCTACATGTTTCTGTCTGAAGTGAGGATTAAGAATGCTCTATATTTACCTACAGTAATTGTACACCGTTAAATACCCAGACTTCCTATAGAACTAAGCTGTATAATATACGTTATTTAGATTGAAATATTGCTCTGTTGGTTTGCTGGGCAGCTGACTCTTTGGTGCTTAGGATTAGCGTTCAGCTCACAAACCAATGCAGCCGTCCTGTGCAGCACACAGAGATGATCTGGGCAGTCAGGGATGCTCAGCCGAACAAGCCTGACCCCTTCCAGCCGGCGTGTCTCAGCGTCCCTGTGTTTGCTTGTGTACTCTGCCATGAAATGGAGTGGGGGTTGTTTTTAGGTCCCAAACTTTTCTCTGGATGTAACAGCATTTTGCTTTTCAGGCAGCATTTCACTTTAAAGTGTTAAAAAAGAGTGGATGGTTGCATTGAAAACTTCACGAAACAGAAAAAACACTGCACCAGAATAATACGGAATTATAAATGTATATTGTGCAGCAGTACAAGAAATATACTTCTTGTACTGCTGCACAATAAATAGATTGTTGCTGCAATGTCTACGTATGCATTGATGCATTCACAAAGGACTGCTTGGATGCAGTATTTCACAGGACATTGCCATGCAGGCAACATCTGCATGCCAGTACATTTTAGCAGACTTTCACAAACTCCAACCGACACGCTGGCTGCATGTTCTTAGTGTCTGATGTTTTACATGTGAACATCTTTGCGTTTTTTCATACATATTTATCATTCCACGTGGGGAAAAAAACATCCTACTACTAGAAATATCCTTTTTGTTGCATCATTGTAATACAGGAGTTACACGACTCTGAAGTTCTAAAGTTGGCCAGATGGGTCTAAGTTTCCCCTATTAAATATCGTACTAGTTGTAAAAGAAATGCCATTAACGGCGTGTGAGCAGGCCCATGGGGGGAAAACGTTTGGACACGGAGCGGGCCCCTCCGCTCACTGCCTTTACGCTCTAAAAATACCACCATGCTGCTTTGTGATATTAAATCTGGGCGATGACACACAGCTGGCAGATGGTCCATCGCTTTCCCCAAACTTCCATCTGACTTGGTTTTAACGGACGGTCACAAATGGAAATCTTTACACGCCGTGTGGTTAAACAGGATCAACTCTTCGGTGTTTCAGCCTCCAACCTAAGGGGAGGTTTAGCGCTCACATCGTCTCTGACTTTAGAGTCGACTGGATTGAATTTTCCTTTTTTATTGTACAGTGCCTTGAGACGACGTGTTGTGACTCTGTGCTGTATATTTATATTGAATTCACTTCTTTCTTTTATAGTTTAATGTTACCAAGTACCAGCTTAAGGACTCTACGGAAACCTGTTACTCATTTAAAAAAAAGCCAACTGTTGTGCAATTTGTGACATTTCTTTAAACCTTTGGATAAATTGACAGGATGGATGTTTTATTTACATTATTCATTAATAATATAACACATAAATATAATAAAAAAAACACAAAAGGCTGACAAATTCAGAATTTTCATTGCAGGATTTTTAATGCAGATCCATTTTTAAACAGGAAGGATCTGCTTTATTTTAGCTTGGGGAGCTGGCAGGTAGGAAGGGTTGGCAGTAGATACGGAGAATAGGGATACAACAAAGATCAGTTCAATTCAGTTTATTTATATAGTAACACCTGTCATCTGAAGGCACTTTGCACATTTAATCAATCAAATCCTCCAGACAGGTTGGTTCAAAGTTTCCTCTCTAAGGAAACCCAGCAGGTTGCATCAAGTCTCTCCAAGCAGCATTCACTCCTCCTGAAAGAGCGTAGAGCCACAGTGGACAGTCGTCTGCATTGTTGATGGCTTTGCAGCAATCCCTCATACTGAGCATGCATGAAGCGACAGTGGAGAGGAAAACTCCCCTTTAACAGGGAGGAGAACCTCCAGCAGAACCAGAACCAGGCTCAGTGATTCTGATTCTGATTAACAGACAGAGGCAGCGTTGACCTTTTAGTAAACCTTATTCTAGATTCCCCACATCTATTCTGGAGTGTCTGGAGTATTTTCATGTGGTGCAGCAGCCACAGGGATGCCATACGCTGTATTTAATACACATTATGACGTCTATAAAGTGCATAAAACAGAACAGAGGAATTAAAGTTGTGCAGAAATGAATTGGATTCTGCCTAAAACTAAAAGTATCCTTCAGCCTCCTTTGACTGACACATGATGACCATTCCTCTTTCCGTGCAGATCACCTCTCTGTCATGGAGGACATTAAAGCTTCTTCTCTCTCGTTGCTCATCTCAGATTCATGGAGTCTCTGAGTTTGGAAAATCCTGATGACTTGACGACTGTTCCTTGGCTTTCAGTCTTTTTTTCCCGGCCTGGCTTCGTGTTTGCTCCGGTTGGTTGATTGTGGCACCGAATCAATCTCCAGTCTTTAGGTTCTGGTTCTGTATTTGTTTTACTTTCATCCTAATTCTGTCAGGATTGAAACGCGCTTCACTCAATAAGGGTCTTGATTATTCCCCATCTTAGATGTTAGGGTGCATTTTATTTTTCATGGAAGTGACTCTGATGTTTTTTCTGAAAGCAAACTTGAAAGTTGTCTTAAATGTGTGGGCTTTTTTTATTGAGAAGCTCCTCTTTAATAAATAATGCATTATTAGTAAATCACCTTTTACCCCTACAACACTAAAACTAGCTTTCAGAAACATAGCACCCTTTAAACAGTTTCTGCCTTCTCTTTCTGCCTCCGCCGTCTTTGTGAGAAGCAGAGCAGGAAAGACAGAGCCGGCCTCATGAATGAAATCCAGACAGGTTGTGGAGGGATTGATGGCTGCAGCCTTGAAATAGAGCTTCAAGAAAACGTATCGGGAGGTGAAAAACTTATTCAGCGGCTTCCCTCGTTAGAGGCCACATGATCTTTTTACTCTCCTGGGGATCGGTGTGCAGGCCGGTGGTTTGGGGGAGGAATGTGCTCCCGGCTGGAAAAGCCTTGCCGTCCGCAGAGGTCCTTCCTGCTGCCAGTTCTGCTTAGAAACTGAGACCATGCAGTAGCAGAAACTCTGCCTTCCTCTCCAGCTGGCCTCGCTTCGGGTGTCGGAGTAAGAGTCGTTAATGACGATGATGAACATTAATCCACGTGGATTAATGATCTGCCTGAGATTCGGGAGAGAAATCTGAAATATCTGCTGCGGGTTGCAATGCAAATGTTTCTCCTTCATCTGCTGAGTGAGTTTAAAAAGTCACATCCTCTGTCCCTCTTCATCCTCCGGTTACTCGGCACTTTGCCTGTCAGGTGCTGCTTGGATCTGCGACACATGAGCAGAAGAGAGTCCACGGACTGAAAAGTGTGCATGGAGGCTCATAATGCCAGGTTGGCTTCTGACAACCTCCCACCGGCTGCCCTGAAGAGTCTGCCGTGGTTTTTAGTATTAATGCATGGAGCTGCAGCGGCTCCACAGCACTGCATGATGGAAAACAGAGAAAACCTGAATCCAAAAAAAAAAAAAGCTTTGGGATGTCGTGGAAGCATTAAAGCCTCTTATGAGAACAGCCTGGATTGGAATAAAGATCTCACTTGACAAATAGGCTGAAGAAAAAGAACGTTTTGTCTGAGGGAAGAAGCAGAGAGCCGAGCTTCGTCATTCTGACCAGAGAAAGTGGAGAAACCCAATTCACCAGCTTCCTGCTGATTGTTACACTGCTCCTCCTGCAGCCTGCTAGCATTTACTGCTTTCCATCCATCATAGTACCTGCAATTCCTCCATTTCCCACTATTTCACCTAATTTTATAATTCGATGAATTCTGCAATCTGTGGTTGGGAATCTCTGCTTCAAGGCCCAAACGTTCCTCTGCTCCAATCATCAGAGATTCAGCTCACTCCAGTTCCATGCTTTGATTCCCTAAAAAAAACAATACAGCGTGATACTGAATTATGTTAAATTAGTGAAATTACGCTTTATGTTTAATGTGAGAATGACTTAAATTATTGCAAAACTTTATTAAGAAGGGAAGCCTTAAATTCCAGCACAATCAGTCCTAGTTCAAAACTCTGTGATGCAACAGATGTGTTCATCAGCAGCTTAACCAAACCTACAATGAGACATGCACAGAAAATGCATTTTCTGTATAATAGAGTCATAAATGCTGCAACATTTCTAGTAGTGTTGCATAGTTAAACATAAAAGAAGGACAAAGAAGCCAGTTTCTGGGGGACGTCCACGTCGCTGATAATTGAGATGATGAAGACATTTCTGAGATCTGAGGGTCTTTTAGGATTATTGGCTTTCATTTTCACTTTCATTTTGACCTAAAGGTAGACAGTGTGCTGTCCATACGAGGGCAATTTGTAGCGGGTCCATAACCAAACATGCGCTCTCTGTACATCACTGTCTGTAGAAATGCGGTCGCATTCACAGCTCTGTCTCCAGCTTTGCAGCAATAAAATAAATGCTTCATAGAGACAAACGCAGCGTTCATGTGGCGGCAACTGGTGGAGCTTCCTGGCAAAACACAGCCAGTGTTATAGCATGGCACACTGCAGTCCATCCTGCACATACAGAGAAAAAATAGAGTTTAGGACATTCAAGGTGCAGTGGGCTCCTACTAACATTCTCCGGTTTGAATCCCAGAAGCTGCTTTAACTGAACAAGACCTGCAGTCCCAGAATGCTCCCTGGGCGCCGTTCATTAGGAGTCCACCGCTCCCTGAGGGACGAGTTTAATTCAGAGGACACGTTTCACTGGAATGTCTGTTGCAATGACCAATAAGAATGATTAATATTCATACTCTGTTCTACTTTAATCCTAAATTTTTGACAGAAGAACTGGTAAGAAATCATAATATTTTATTCATTTGCACACTAGTTAACCAACATGCCAAACCACAAGGTGATTGTTCAGGACTAGAAGGTGCCAAACGTGACACGGATGAAGCGATGAGCACATGACTGATGAGCTTCCTGGTCCATCTAGCCGCGTACTCGTTGCAGTTTATGCCATAAACACAGGAGACACATCTGAGGAAATGAATCCTGCTCTACAGCAGGAAACGCAGCAGAAGAAGAAACCAGCTGGAGTTTGACTCAAGTTTAATCCGTTCTAAAGATTGTTGCATTAATAAAACCTTTAACTGTGTTTAACTGTAGTCGTCTTACCCTGAATTCAGTTTTTATCCAAAAAAAAATGAAAATGTGATGTTACTGCGTGGAGAACAGCCCCCCCCCCCTCCATCCCTCCCACCTTTTCTCCACACATTTCTCCTTGAGCTAATTACGTGTGTAAATTGTGACTACCACAGGGAGATTACAGCCTCGTGCGCACGGTTTGTTATCACTTGTCATGTGCAATTTATCAAACTCGCAATTACAACACCTCCGCTCTGCTTTTGCTCCAGCCCCCTTTTTTCTCAAAGGGGGCTCATTAAGCAAATTGTAGCCATCATTGTCTGAAAGAAAAGCATCATAGGCGTGCTGCTCTGTCGGAGACCTTGTAGTGGAAGAGAAAGCACGGGAAAAGGCTTTACCGTCGCTGTAAGGACTCCTGGAGAGACACAGACCTTCCTTGACCCCTGCTGGTGGCCCCGGCAGCCGTTGACACAAACAGCTTGTGGCTGATGAAGCAGCGCTGGCTTAGGTCACGCAGGCTCATCCTTGACAAAGGCGCAGTCAAATTGTTCCCTTTAGTGATTGCTGGTGCCTACAAAAAGAAACCCAACTTACACATTTGTTGTTCTTAATTACCTCTTAACATGGACAAACCTAATGCGTTGCCCTTCTGGCCCTGATCCTGGCAGCAGGAACAAACTAAAGTCGCCCAAGGCTATCGTCTTTCCTGACAACCTCCCTTAATGTGCGTATTTCTAACTGTAAGCGTGAAGCTCTTCTCTAGATCTAAAGGCTTCAACACGTGGAGCTCCGCTTGTCCTGACAATCCCACTCAGATCTTCAATTAAAGGGATTTTTTATACTTGGAGCAGAGGTGATGTCACACTGTGTGTGTGGGAGAGTCACTAGTCGCGTTTGCAGCAGCTTTTTTTTTATTGTTGCGCATTGAAGTATCGCATTAGAACTAGGGCTGGACAATATAGAGAAAAAGCATATAGATAAAATAGAAATCATATTGATCCATATCGATAATCATCAACAAATTCAAAAGATATATTTGAAGTGCAGCCCTGGCCATTTTATGCTGTTGCTTAGCGACCTATTTTTAGATAAAAACACTGAATTCAAACTCAACTCTTTATTTAACCAACTTTTTTAATAAAAACTGTAAGTTTTTAAAAAAGAAAAAATAACACGTGCTCTCTGAACTCTTTGAAGGAGGCGGAGCTTCCTGGATCTGCGTTGTGATTGGTTGAGAGGATGTAATATTAACCTACATGATAGCCTAGAAGGCAAAAGAAGGGAAAACTTTTTATTAACCCTTTTTTTTCTATCGATCGATATATTTTTTTTGTTGAATTATCGACCAGCCCTAATTAGAACAGGTTGATGGAAACGGCAAAATTCGAGTTAACTCACAAAATTTAGCAGAAAAGTCTTAACGCTCGCTTGAGGCGGCGCCTGTGAGTGTTGACGTGCCGAAGGAAACGCAGCTTCCGTTAACGAGCTCGTTACACCCTTTGGGCTTCCTTTGGGTGGAGAAGATGTCTGTTTTTGGGAAAACTAGTAGTTCTTGTTTTCGGGGCGTCATCAGTTCAGTCGGCCGGTCAGAAATCCAGCTGACAACCAGTGACCTGAAGATTGATCAGAGCATCTCTGCCTCTTAGTTTCTGGTTCCGGGTGGAGGAGGACATGCCATGTGACCAGGTTTTCAGATTTACATTGTTAGGAATGATTTATTTCACCACTGCAAAAGAACAACAGTACATTATGTTCATGGAAGGTGTTCTGGATTACCTATCGGCGTCCTGTACAGTCTAAACCCTGACGTTCTGTTAAAAATGATCAGCATTATAAGGCGTGAGGCAGTGAATCATGGAAGCATTGATTTTAGTGTCATATAAACACTTTCCCTAATTTCTTTTTTTCTCTTTACAGCCGTGCAATCAAGACCAATCAGGACCTGCTGCCGGAGACCCCCTGGACAAACATCTTTTATGACGACTTCTGGGGCACCTTGCTCACCCACAGTGGCAGCCATAAGTCCTACCGACCCCTCTGCACCCTCTCCTTCCGCCTGAACTATGCTGTGGGCGGGCTGGAGCCTTGGGGCTACCACCTGGTCAACGTGGCCCTCCACGGCGCTGTGACCGTCTTGTTTACCTCGCTGGCCCGCCTGCTGCTGGGAGGAGGACTGTGGAGCCTGCTGGCCGGCCTGCTCTTTGCTTCTCACCCCATCCACACCGAGGCAGTGGCCGGGGTGGTCGGACGGGCCGACGAAGGCGCCGCCCTCTTCTTTCTGCTGTCCTTGCTGTGTTACATACATCACTGCAGGCTGCGGGGCCGCGCCGGGTCCCTGCGGCTGGCGGCGTGGCTCCTGAGCAGCTTGGCCTGCGCTGCTTGCAGCATGCTGTGGAAGGAGCTGGGAGTGACCGTTCTGGCTGTATCAGCGATGTACGACGTCTGTGTTTTCCACAGACTTAAACTGCGACAGATCGTCCTGCTTCTTCACAAGGTGAGCTGTCTGCTCCTGCTGCAGAAACGAGGCCGGCGGTGTCAGTGGTGACAGACGGGGGCCGTGTGTTTGCCATGTCGTTGCACATGCATGCTGTTTGCTTTTAATCACAGTATAAACTGGGAGAACATTCCTCACTGTATGAACAGCTGCGTGGTTCAGGGCTCAGCGTGGCCGTTTGCATTTGATGCGGCACAAATCGTGCAAAGCAGTATGGAGCCAGATGGGTCTCGATATTCACAAATGCACAAATAAATCCACACACACACAGGACAAGATCCACGCAAGCACAGGCCCGATTCATGCAAGCACAAAAAAATCCACACATGCACAAAAAAATCCACACGTGCACAAAAAAATCCACACATGCACAAAAAAATCCACACGTGCACAAAAAAATCCACACGTGCACAAAAATATCCACACGTGCACAAAAAAATCCACACGTGCACAAAAAAATCCACACGTGCACAAAACAATCCACACATGCACAAAACAATCCACACGTGCACAAAAAATCCATACATGCACAAAACAATCCACACACACACAGAACAAGACCCACACATCCACAGCTCTAGGCTTTAAACCTCACAGCATTTGTGTGTGGATTTTTGAGACTGTCCTGCCGTCTTGGGATTCACACAAGCATTTTTTTTAAACAGAGAGTGGTTTGCAACCAATCAGAAGCCTCCCTTGTATAAGCCAATCACTGGAAAGTACTCCACGTGGGCTGACTTACTCTTAAGCCAATCACATTCAACCTGTTCAGGAAGCGCGTAGTATGAACACAATGTGCTCTCAGGCTTCAGCGGGCAGCAGCCGTTTGTCTCCCTCTCTCTCCGCAGGTGTTTGCACATGAGCGGAGGCGCCCAGCTGCAGGTGTCCGCTCCCCCCCCCCCCCCCCCCCCCCCCCCCGGCCTTAGAGCCGACGTCAAAAAACGCTTCTCTGCTCCCTTCAAGTCGCTTCGGATCCGCCCGCAGCGCTCCTTGGTCTCTGAGCTCCCAACATCTAACTCCGCGGGCCTCTTCCGTCTGATCTCCAGCCGGCCAGCAGTGATTCCCTCCGAGCTCTCATCGGCCTCGCCGTTACCTGCTTCTCCTGTGCTCTGACGATTCGCCTCTGGCGCCCATGTCCCGCCAGCCCTCTGGCGGATAGGGCGGTAAAGTTGGATATTAAAGCTCCGCGGAATCAGCGGCATCTCGCTCACGGTTGATCCGGCTGATGGACCCCGATTTCAGCCAGCATCTCTCAGCTGCTCCCTCCTCTCACACGCTGTGGGAACTAAGCACTCTTGAGAAATAAAAATCAATAAATTTCATCTCTTGGGATCAGCTAAGATAAAACGAATATAAAATAATGCCAATAAATAACATCTGTAAGGCACACTGTTTTTATTCCATTTTAATCTGTTAATTTTTTAAAGATATTTGTAAGACAAAAGTTGGGATTTTTCTTCAATAGCTCCCTGGTCATGTGACTCACTGACTCAAAACCTGTGTTAAATTGTTCTATATTAGCCTGATGGGCCACACATTTTTATTCCATTTTAAAGCCTCTCTTAAAATGCCCATGCTTTAAGAGCCAGAAGGGCTCTTAAAGCATGGGCTGACGCAGGTAAACAGAGACATGGTCCCTTGTTTGAATACAAAAAACAAGCAAATGCTAATTTTAAACATTCTTTAAGAATCATAAGGAGACATGAAAATACTATGAGGTCTGACTCTCTCGCTAGAAAGTTAGGAAATAATAATGTTAAGGACTTCTGGAAAGAAATAAAGAAAGTAAACAACTGTAAAACGTCACTTCCATCTACTATTGATGGTATTACTGGTGTAAAAGAAATCACTCAGTAATGGAAAGAGCACTACAGTGCGCTATTTAATTGTGTCAAAAGCGATATTCCTGACATAGGAAGCATTCACAGTAATGAGAATGTGACTGTATCCCCACAAGAAATATATCATACAATTATGACACTGAAAGACAATAAGGCCTGTGGGATGGATAACATTTCCGTTGAGCATTTGAAAAATGCAAGTAAAAAACTCTGTGCATTACTCTCTATGTGTCTCACTAGCTGTCTAGTACATGGTCTATTACCTAAATCAATGCTATCTGTCATTCTGGTACCTACCATTAAAGATAAAGCGGGTAAGATTAGCTCCTTGGATAATTACCGACCCATAGCTTTAGCTAGTAGTTTATCGAAAGTTTTTGAAAGAGTCATTCTAAATAGGCTGGAAGAGATCCTTTTGACCTCTGAAAATCAATTCGGTTTTAAACCCAAACACGGTACAGACATGTGTATTTTTGTGCTACAGGAGATTTTAGATCTGTATAATTTGCACAACACTACAGTATTTATGTGTTTTATCGATGCTTCTAAAGCATTTGATCGCGTGAACCATCAAAAATTGTTTTGCAAGTTAGAAAACAGAGGTGTACCCAAATATCTAATTAGAATAATGGCCTATTGGTATGGCCATCAACTAATGTATGTCAAATGGGGTAACTCATTGTCTGACTCGTTTAATGTTGGTAATAGAGTAAGGCAGGGAAGTATATTGTCCCCTTACCTTTTTAACATTTACATGGATGAACTATCAAGGCGCCTGAATTGTTGTAAAACAGGCTGTGTAGTTGGTGACCGCATAATCAATCACATAATGTATGCGGATGATTTGGTAGTCTTATGCCCATATAGTGCTGGCCTTCAACAATTACTAAGGGTCTGTTCCCAATATGGATGTGATTTTGATGTCAAATACAATGCTAAGAAAAGCAATATCATGATTGTTAGAAGTAGATCAGATAAGCATCTGATAACCCCTGACTTCTCTTTATCTGGCATTGTCCTCAATATACGCAATGAAATTAAATATCTGGGACATTACATAACTGATGACCTATTTGATGATCGTGACATTCGTAGGCAGTATTGCATGATTTATGCTCAGGCTAATATTTTGATCAGAAAGTTTGGTATGTGTTCATCCTCTGTGAAGGTAGCTCTTTTTAAAGCTTTTTGCACTTCGTTTTACACAGCCCATCTATGGCGAAGATATAAAAAAAGTAGCCTGCACAAACTTTATGTGGCATACAATGATGGCCTGAGGCTCCTACTTAAAGTGCCTAGATGGAGCAGTGCTAGCCACATGTTTGTACATACCGCTGTTCCCACATGTGCAGCTGCACTCAGGAATCTCATGTATAAATGTATGTGTAGATTATCTGTGTCATACAATAATATAATAGTAATTTTAGTGAACCCTGTTTTTAGTACAGTGAGATTTTTCTCAAGATTGTGGAAACATTGGCGTCATCATTTATTTGTGGCTCAGTGACTGTCATATTATTCTCTGTTTGTCTTTTTCTTTATCATTTGTTTTTACTATGGACCTCTTTTGTGTCTGAAATAAAGATTGATTGATTGATTGATATAAGTCTTTTTATATTTTAAGATTTATTTATAATTAAATGTTTCTTCAATAGCTTCCAGGTCACTGACTCCAAATCTGTGTGAAATTGTTCTACATTAGCTAGATGAGGCACAACCTTGATGTTGAAACAAAGGACAGTTTCATTGACATAACAATTTCACACAGATTTGGAGTCAGTGAAATATTTAATGAGTCACATGACCAGGGAGCTATTGAAGAAAAATCGCAACTTTTGTCTTTACAAAGTTTTGTAAAGACAGAAGTTTTTGTCTGTACGGCGAGGCCGATGAGAGCTCGGAGGGAATCACTGCTGGCCGGCTGGAGATCAGACGGAAGAGGCCCGCGGAGTTAGATGTTGGGAGCTCAGAGACCAAGGAGCGCTGCGGGCGGATCCGAAGCGACTTGAAGGGAGCAGAGAAGCGTTTTTTGACGTCGGCTCTAAGGCCGGGGGGGGGGGGGGGGGGAGCGGACACCTGCAGCTGGGCGCCTCCGCTCATGTGCAAACACCTGCGGAGAGAGAGGGAGACAAACGGCTGCTGCCCGCTGAAGCCTGAGAGCACATTGTGTTCATACTACGCGCTTCCTGAACAGGTTGAATGTGATTGGCTTAAGAGTAAGTCAGCCCACGTGGAGTACTTTCCAGTGATTGGCTTATACAAGGGAGGCTTCTGATTGGTTGCAAACCACTCTCTGTTTAAAAAAAATGCTTGTGTGAATCCCAAGATGGCAGGACAGTCTCAAAAATCCACACACAAATGCTGTGAGGTTTAAAGCCTAGAGCTGTGGATGTGTGGGTCTTGTTCTGTGTGTGTGTGGATTGTTTTGTGCATGTGTGGATTTTTTGTGCACGTGTGGATTGTTTTGTGCATGTGTGGATTTTGTTGTGCACGTGTGGATATTTTTGTGCACGTGTGGATATTTTTGTGCACGTGTGGATTTTTTTTGTGCACGTGTGGATTTTGTTGTGCACGTGTGGATATTTTTGTGCACGTGTGGATATTTTTGTGCACGTGTGGATTTTTTTGTGCACGTGTGGATTTTTTTGTGCTTGCATGAATCGGGCCTGTGCTTGCGTGGATCTTGTCCTGTGTGTGTGTGGATTTATTTGTGCATTTGTGAATATCGAGACCCATCTGGCTCCATACAGCAGGCAAACAAAACTGAACAAGCAAAACAGCCGTGATGTTTTACCGCTTTGTGAACCTTCTGATGGCTGATGAATATCTTTTTGACTGGCAGGATAAATGTGAGCTCATTGCAAACACACAACCCTTCTGAAGAGTTGGAATGTGGCTCAGCTCTCAAAATGAATCCCTTTATAAGGGAAATCTAGAAATCTAGAGACAGCCTCGTTTTTTTTTTTGTTCTGTCCTCCAAAACGAGAAGACTGCTTTAACCTTTGAAGCGGTTGAAAACACATTTAACTCACCAGCTTTGAAAGAAAAAGACTCTGAAAGCGTTTCTTTAGACATTAGCAGGTTTTCAAAGTTTGCTGCAAAACGGATCAAGATGCTTAAATAAACAGCATCTAAAAGTCATGTCTTCAAGAAGTCACCTCACATTCTAGACTCTTTTACTTTAAATCAAAGACATCCAGACTCACAGCTTTTCAGAATAAAAGCACAATCAGATCTTAAAATCTGGGTAACAGGAAGTGCCGCCTGTTTTTTTTCTGTATTTAACTGCTTTAGTAATTATCGCCATATGGTTTCAAATCAAAAAGTTTACTTCCTAAGATTGTTTTTGTTTTAATGCAAACTTAAAGAACAAATGATTTTAGAAAATTTTCATAAACTAAACACTGAATTCTCTGAAGAATTACAGGATTTGATGCATTAATAATGACACTTATGACACGTCAATCAGCAATATATTGATGTACAAATCCTGATTGTGGAACTGTTTAAAAGTACAACTAAGCTGTTAAATGTGTAGGAAGGGTCTGATCTGGGGTGTCGGTGTCTATTTTAACTAAAGGAAAAATGCAATAAAAGAGAAGAATGATTGGAAATATTCCTTTTTATACAGGAAGAGGTTTGCACTCATCCACTCTAACCTGCAAATTAATAAAATCCTTCAGCAGACCTCAAAATATGCAGCATAGCCGAATGTGTATAATTTAGTTTTATTTGCATAAAGCTTGTGGCTGTTTCTTTAGTTTTCTGTGTTTTTGCGTGGCTTCGTGTAACATAATGTGAAGTGAAGAAAAAATGTTTTCAGGAAAAATTATTGAAATAACGAAATGTGATGGCCGTTTTATTCCCGTTGCTGAAGCACCCAGCCTGTTCAGAAAATCATTTCCCCATGAGGCCCCGTCAGAAGCATTTTTCGTTTTCTGGCAGTTTATTGGGCCGTCCATGATTCCCCCCCATCATAACAAATCCAACAAGATGTTTGAACAAACAAGACAAAATGCTCTAAATCAGCCAATGGGAAGATGAAGGCATGCTACTAGCTGGATGGATCAGGCCAGGAATAGAAGCAAATAGAGCTGCACAATGTCAGCAGAACATGTCGTTGTGCCAGTGTTGCTGGATATTGTGCAAATGATATTATTTATGGTTAACCATCATTTTCCGTCTTTCTTTTCCTTTTATCACATTATCTAGCAATCTCTGTGAGCTGTAGCGTCTCAGCCCCCACAAAAATATTCACCCAGCGTTTGCATGGAGGCCTGTGAAAGTCCATCAAAATGGCAAATTAGATTGTTGCTGCGCAGAATTTGCATGATGGCACCGGGAACATGATAACGTTGCAAATATTGCACCCAACTGTTCATTGCCTTTGCAATACTGCAGAGATAAATATTGCAATGATGATTGGGATTTAAAATATTGTGCAGTTCGGGAGGAAAAGAAGAGAAGTGAAGCAAAAAGCTGACAGTTTTATTTAATAACACATCAATCCTGTTCCTGTTAGTGCTCAGTGCTGCGTGGTAACATGGAGTCGCAGCCTCTGCTTTCCTGTCCCCTCATGATTTAAGTTTTATCTGACTCCTGTCTGCTGGAGTAAAGCCCATCTGTTGCAACTGGAAGACAGGCCCCCCCATGGCGCGTCAGGCATGGTCAGACAATAAGGAAATGGTGCCAACAGGCTGACAGTTGTTCGTGTTTTTGATTGAAAGTCCACACGCCCTGCTGATCCTATTGGCTGGAGACATAAAAGGACAGTTGTGGGCCAAAGCAGAGTAATTGTTTCATGTCTTTATTTCCTGTGTCTTCACTGATGAAACTAGGCTCAACTGTTAAATTTGAATGTGTTTCTGGAAATAATGTTATGTATAATAAAATGTTTATTTCTGCATATTGCTGTTCAAATATTTAATAGCTAAAGTTTCTCATTCAGATGCTTTTTCACTGCTTTACTGCAGGATCTTGCTGTTGGTTTTAATTATACATGTCTTTCAGTTTTATTTATTCTTTAGATTAGTTCCTGGCAAAATGGACTAAAATTCCTATATGGTATTATGTGGTATTAATTGCAATGATGATAGAAGTGATGTTAAAAATTATTAAAAAAAGGTGTATTTTTTTACTGAAAGTCAAATTTAACACGTCACGTGCAAATGCAGGATTTATTTACCTTCTAATGGAACCAAAAGTGGGAAAATATTTGAAAAAGCAAAAGAAGCAGGAAATCAAAGGATCCTAGCCCTCCCTGCAAGTCCCAACATCCCTATTAAGATTTCTATTGTCTCCTTCATTTAAATTTATCATCATTATCACAGGATGACTAATGACTATCATATTAACTTTTTCTTCTCGTCTATCCCAGCTATTAACCAAGATTCTTGAAACTTGATGCATTATTTCCCATCCCTAATCCTAATATCCCTCAGTGTTTGCACACTTGTGATGCTTTGATTCAGCTCACTAACTCTCAAAGCCTTTCTGCATAAAGATATTTCATAGATGCTTAACAAAAAGTTTAGAAATGACGCATCCTCAGTCATTTCAAGGGTAGACAATCTGTGACCAAAGCAACAATGAAGTCCGCCATGACTGCATCTCAAACCAAAGGCTGCATGAAATCACACCAAATCAGAGCGTCTCCCATCTGTTCCGAGCGGCAAACACTGCCGCTGGAATGGAGCTCGCTTACAGCGGATCATGACCGATGGCACACCTGTGTCTTCATTTAGGACGGCTTCTTACTTTAATGGGAGAGGTTGGTAAAACAGCATATGTTTGTAAAGGTTAAAGTGCAGCTTCTGCTGACAGCTGTCATCATTGTAGTCTGTCGTTTGGTCTCACCGCAGACGGCCCAACGTCCAGCGCAGACTCAGGTGTATTCAGATCGGATGCAGGTATTTCTGCTGATAATCCATCACTGCGGCACATTCTGAGCATTCGTCTCCCAGTCGCCTTCATTGCATTGGGTTGAAGAGGAGCTGCTCTTCAGGCCGAGAGATTTAACACCTATAAAGTGCGAATGCAGGTCGCATAAATACTCCTTTGGTTAAAAAAGAGGATTTATCCGATCGGACCGTGTTTACTGATGTTCTGTGATAAGTCGTAAAGGCGTGAAACCAGAACTGCCACCTTCCCTTTGCTTCTCCCGGTGTTAGACTGCAGACAACCAATCCCAGCGCTGGAACTTGGAGGGAGGTTTAATGGGCCAGCGCCGTGTTTTATCGCCGAGCTCGGCGCTCGGTCCAAACCATTTGACATTTAACTCTGGAAGTGGAGAATTGGGCCTGCTTATCTGATTGTGGCACCCAGTCAATTACAGTAGTTTTATATCCTCTCTAAATCTGCCTTTGTGTCGTTCGGGCTTCTGCGTGCTGGTGAAAGGGTGCAGGCGGTCGAGGCGGAGGGCTACACTGTAATCTCATCGGTTCATAACTCATTCATTAAGTTTTAACTGCAGGCTCTGCATTTAAATAAAACCCTGGAGGAGCTGCACGGCTATTATCTTGCTTTTATATGTGAAAATTGGCACAACAAATCATGGAAATGGATAGCTGATATTTAAAAATGTGTCTTACATACATAAACCTTCATTAACGAATTATATAAATGAAGAAAATGTGTTTTATATAGTGCGTATTTCTATAAGAATAGGGATTAATTAATGCATCTATCTCTGGAATACCCTGTAAATGTGTCTTCTGGTGAAGGTTTTCCCATCAGAACCTGTTAATCAGGTTCAAGTTACTCTACACTTGTACATTTAGGCCAAAGTTATTCATACCCCTGGTCCTTCTCCTGGCTGGAAGCAACATTTTAGACCGGCTCAGCCAGAGCCTTATCAACCTTATCACTTAAATTAGATCTTCACACAAGACGAATCCTCAAAACAGCAAAGTAAACATTCATCCTTTAAACCATTATAACAAGCTGTTGCTGTAAACCCAATAAAGATGTTAACATGAATTATTGACTAGGTTGTAAAAAGGTAATGTAATTTTTGATGAAATGTTGATGTTTTTCCAAAAATGATACCTGCATGTAGTCTCTTGATAGATGTTTGTCTCGTTTCATATTAAAAAAAATAGTCTTGGTGAAAAGAAATGAATGGCACATCTAAATCTGCCAGGAGTATCATCAACTTCAGTTCTAAAACAGTAAAAAATATAGGAGGAGGAGGTTTAATTAGAATGGACAGGAAACCTAAAATATGACCAATAAGTAGAACTGTAATGGTGACACGGCTATAAAAGGGTTTTCCTCCCATAAATTTTTTTTTCTCATTTAAAAACCAGGATGGAGCTGAAAGCTTTTTAGTTGTAGTCAACACCTGATAAGTGATGTGAAAACGTGGAAACGTTGGTTGTGTTTGGGAAAGACTTGCAGCTTCCCCTGCAGCGGTGTCCAATCAGAACGGAGCGGGTTTAGTAACAACTCTGAGTCGTGTTAATCAGTTAATGAGAATAATCCGTACGGAGCTTTGAGATACATCCGAGGAACGTTCTGAGTACATTTATTATTTAAAGGGAAACATCGGGTCTCAAAATACCGAGAATGTTGGGTTTGAAAGAGTTGAACAGACTTCTGAAGCTACTTTATAATCAATCCAACTTTATTTATAAAGCACTTAACACAAATACAGAGGCCAAATTGTCCTCGTATCAGTTCATGATTCCTTGTGTCCCACCCTCGTTGAATGTCTCTTTTTTTTTTAATAAAGTTTCTAACCCGAGACCCTAAATTTTCTGTAAACATCACCGATAGTCACGTAGATGGACAAATCCGGTCAGTGAAGCTGATTCTGATCAAAAAGGAGTTTTTAAGATAAGATAAGCTAAGATAAGCTTTATTGATCTCACAGTGGAGAAATTCACTTGTCCCATCGGCTCAATAGTCAAAAGTCAGAAGAAGGTGTCAAAGTAGGTAAGTAGAATCAGTTAGATACAGTTATACAGCTATATACAATATACAATTCTGTACACTCCTATGTATAAATATGTTATTGCACATATGTTATTATACAGTTTATACAGGACTATTGCACAGGCTTATTGCACAGTTTATACAGTTTATACAGGATTATTGCACAGGCTTAATGCACGGATTGTAGCACCTTAATTCTTCACCAACTAAAGAGCTGGTTCCTACACGTTCTCCCCTAACCGTACCTACCTCCTTTTGTGTGTCTCGGTTGCAAAGCAACATGAGTAACGCTAAGGAAAGGGCGGGGGCCGCCGGCGGAGGCCAGACGACCCGCCGCTTTCCCAGAACATCACCGCTTCCGATCTTCTCTTTTTCGATGTCCATAAAGGACCCGGCCCACGTAGACCAGCTCCTTCGAAGGATGCAGCCCCTGAATTGGGACAGACCCTATAAACTACTAATTTAAAGCTATGAGAACGCTTTCATTTTTTATATTTGGTAGAATATGTAATTAATGAAAGCAATACTTGATTTTTGCTAATTAAAAGCCAAATTAGTTACACACTGTCCCCTTAAAGTGTCAGTGGCAAAGCACTGCCTGAATGCAGTATTTGGTTGGCAAGGATGATGCAGTGGCCATGCTACTATGCTTGCTAATAAGATGTGAGGCTGTTCCAATGTTCACTGTCATTTATGTGCAAACCACATTTAGAATTCTGTGTCCAGGATCCTAATACACATAATTTTCTAAATTAAGCTGTAGCTTAGATTTAGCCATCTAAAATAAGCCAATTTCTGTTGGAAACTACCAGCTACCCTCTGTTTCATTAGACACAGAGATCATTTAGAGTTCATGAAGCTGATGCTTTTTAGCCACATTGTTTTAACAGCGGGTTTTGTGTCGGTGTTTTACAGGTGCTTCTTTTGCCAGGTCTCAAAAACAAATCTCCATGTGAAAAGGTGATGGACAATAAAGTTATCTTAGCTCGGCTGTGGAGTCCAGCGGCTGATAGCTGGTGCCAGCGCAGGGCTTTCTGTTTCACTGCTGCTTCTAATTAGCGCTAGCCACTTAATGTTCTGACTTGAAAAGTGGAAAAAGGAGTTCCATTATATTGTTTATTCAGGCTGACCTTTATAGTGCTGATACTCTCCTGTTGCTTTGCATCTTATTAAAGCCATTGTGGCCATGGGTTGCCATTAGCATTCTAATGTAACATAGCAGGTATTGATGCATGCATGCATGCAATAATCACGTTTAATGTGGAAAAGCATGCTTTTTATGATTCTTTCCTGCACAGCATTAGTTAATAGGCTTGTTTTCTGTGCAAAACACTGAAACTCAATTAGAGCTCCTAATTTAGCTCCGGAACAAATGCTATCTGATAATGTTTACCAGACAGTATAATGCAGTAAATTGTTTGCTTGTTTGTACTCTGTGCTGCTTCTTTGTTTACCAGGGAAGTAAATGTTAAAGAGTTGGAAGCTGCCCTGAATGTGAACGTTGTGGTAGGAAAAACAAATTCTGTTAGGCCTGTAATCCAGCATAAACATCTTCAGGACAACTCGCCTCCGTGCCTTGCCTCATTTTTCTCTGTAGTTGAGCATCGACTGCTCCTTTGTTTGAACTGTCTTGTCCGTATTGTCTGGAAAGAATAACGTGTTTGTGATTCGTGGAGCATTCGACATCAGACCGAGTCCCTGCAGGGCTGACACTTCTAACACGAGCGTGGTGAGAAGAATCTTTTGAAAACATCTAATGCGGTGAAACTGTAAACTGGATAAAGCAGACTGATCTGGCTGAAGTCACGTCTGAGCCTTGCATCCATCAGTAACTCTAAAGCACCAAAAGGCTTCCACAGAAACTCAAAGTATTCCTCTGCAGTAGCTTTTTATTTTTATTTTTTATCCTGCATCTAAGAGCAAAGCAGAAAAATAATTCCTAAATCTGGGACGAGACCCAGCTGGCCCTCAGTGAATGTCAGGCTGTATCTTTTCTCACCTCCTGTTTTCTATTCGCACTTCTCCCGTTAGTTCAAGGTCGCTGCTCAGGGCGCGCGCGTGCGTGCGTGCTTCTCTGTGCGAGTTTTTGACGCGGCTGTTGGCGCTTTTTTACGTGGGCGGAGAACTCAGGTGCTTTGGAGCGGGTCAGCGCCGGAGAGGCTGAACCTCTGTGAGTCTCAGAGCTGATGGCCATGCAGATGTTAGACGGGAGGTCCCAGTGAACATGTTTGCATCCTGTGCAGAATGCATGAGTTTGAACTGTAAAGCCTGCATGCACAATGCGCCGCTCATAAATACCCTCGCTGTTTTTTTTATTTGTTTTTTTTTTAGGTAAATAAAAAGAAAACCCGGCCCGGTCCGTACATTTTACCTGGGGCTCCCCAGATGCTCCTCCATGCTCTAATGGTTCCTGTCACTGCGTGATAGATGGAGCCTGGTGGGCTCAGCCAGCGCCCCCTGCCCTCACCCACCTGCTTCTCTCATGGGGAAACTGACTGCTGCCTCTGGTTAGTGCAGCAAAATGTGGTGGAAGACCCGAGCATAATGTAAACCTGCTCATCATGAAACAGCAATCTGCTCCAAAAGTGAGGGAAGTGAACCGAAATGTTGGGCGTTTAGAGAACTGACTGAAATGAGTGAAAGATCCCAGACAGTTGCAGCAGACGTGGAAGAATAAACCGTGTTAATCAAGATATTTAATGCCTTCAAGAAGTCACAGATATTGCTTAGCATCTTCCCTCAGGGGGGCGGTAGAGAGCTCAGGGTGTGCAGGTGTGGCTCAGGGAAGCATCTCAGTGCTCAGCTTTGCATCATTGATCCACTGGGCTCAAATATACAGAAGACTGGTAGCTTCATTAACAAACCGCTGCTCAGATTTACATTCTGATTTATGAAGTTAATTTATTGATCAAGAAATTAAGCATCATTTTCACTGGTATTTAAACTGATTGAGGTCCAGCATGATGGCCATCTGAAGCAGCTAATAATCCATTCATCATCATCATCATCATCATCATCATGTGCCACCAGGTCTGCAGGATCTCTGAAAACACGGAGCCTCCAAATTCTTCCATCTGCAGCGTCCTCCAGAGCTGCCAGTGTCCCACACTTGCGTACATCGTTACGTAGCTAAATATGGAAATGTGTGATTGTTTCCACCTATGTCCACCTTTAGGAATCCTGGTCAGGAACTAATCTGCTGATCCGTCACCGTTTTTTAATTCCCAGTGAGAACGAAAGGACCACTTAGATGATTTACATGTATTTAATGCTGCTCCTTTATAGCTACGCACGACAAGAACTTTAAAGTTTCCACCTGATTTGAGGTGTGTAACGTTGTTGTACAGGGACGGTTCTAGACTAAATTCAGAAGGGGGGGGGGGGGGGGGTAGGGTTAGGGGGGAGTACTGTTTGTTTCATGGGGGCACAGAACAAAAGATTTGGGGGGGGGGGGGGATTAAACAGGTCAATATTTCATCATTTAATATATTAAGAGAGCCAAAGAGCCAGTTGTGGCTCTTGAACTGCAGGATGCAGACCCCTGATCCTGTCTCAATACGGCTCGAACTGCATGTGAAACATTTTAATTTTTATATTATTGTTATAGTAAGGTAAGTAAGTAAGGTAAAAAATACTATTGGTCGAAGTGACCAATCAGTTATGATATCTTTGTCAGCATACATCATCATAAGAAATGTATAAAAAAATGATCATTCATTTACTTTTTTTTATTTTATTATTTTATTATATATATATATATATATATATATATATATATATATATATATATATATATATATATATATATATATATATAAAAATAAATAAATGTATTTAATATCATGTCTTTAGTACAGGGACCAGGACCAGTTCTACAGGGGCACAGGCCCCTGGTGGCCCCTGTCTAGAACCGCCCCTGTTGTTGTATGAGGATAAATGTGATTCAGTTTCATTGTACGGGTTTAAACCATAAAAACTCTAATTTATAAATAAAACATCGGGTTTGATTCTCTTTTTGCTAAAGAAACAGCAGATTAGAGTCAGTGTGAATAAAATATCAGCATAAAGTGGATTCCTCCAGCACAAAGATGGCTAAACGCATTGCTTTGTGCCCGCGCGTCCAGACGTAGAGGTAAATTAGGCCAATAGACTTAGAGCGGGTTCACTTGAGCTCACGGTTGAGATCCCGGCTCAGTGGAGCTGACAGCCGTGTTTCTGGCAACAATCAGTCTCTCAGCATCCTGTCTGACGACGGAGACCTGCGCTGAAAAAAGGGCCTTTAGAAAAGCATGTCGGCTGGTATAAACATGGTCCCAGGAGGGTTGAAATATATTCACTTCATTCACTGCGCCGCTTCTCACAGAAATAACTTTTTGGTGCTTTTATTTTGCCATTTGATATGTGAGTGACGGCAGACTTTAGATACAGAAATAGCAGCATCAGCCTGCCACTCAGGGCTTGTTGTGGATCTTTGAGCTCCCGTTAATACAGAGATGCTCAGGTTTACACTGCTGTCCTTTTATCTAACAATATGACACTTTACAGCAGCTCACACCAACACATTTCTGTCAAAAATGGCAATAAAACCCTCAGGTTTAAACAGGTCAGGTCTGGTTTAGCTTTTAGCAGACCTGGACTAAAAGTAATATTTTAGATTTGACTAAATGATCATTTACGCCGCTGACCCTTTTTGGCCTTTGCTTTAGTTTCTTCTTGTGACTTTTTTCTGTGGTCCTGTGTTATTTGATATTCAATTCAATAACATTTTACTTATACAGCGCCAATTCATGATACATGTCATCTTAAGGCTCTTTCCAAAGTTAAATTCAATGAAATTACACAGATTGGTCAAAAAGTTTCCTATCTAAGGAAAGCCAGTAGATTGCATCATTCCACATTCTATAATAATAATATTAATAATAAAACTTCTCTTTATTGTTTATATTTAATTTCCCATCTCTGTTTTTAAAACATTTTCAGGAAATAACTTTAAATGATGAAACTTGTATTCTAAGACTTTGTGACATAAAAAGTTTTATCAGAGTACAAAATGAAAACCGTGTGAGCGCTCTGTTGTTGTTGGGCTAAAATTAAAGCTGTTTGCATTCTGGGTACGGTAAATACAGATTTACAGGATCTGAACCAGGCGGGCCTAATGAAAGAGCCGGTAAGAGCTGACCCTCGGCCATGAATGAAGCCTTTCATAAGCTTCTCTGGCAGCCGCTCTCCACACAAATAGCTGCTTTTCTAAATTACCTCTGCTGATCATTTTGTTCCTGTTACCACCAGAGAGACGTCCAGGTTGCTGCAGCTCCATCAGGCTTTCCCGGGTCATCCTGTTAAAAAGAGGCCAGAAAGATGTGAAAGGCGTGAGCGACAAAATGAGTGTAATTAAGATAACTGTAATTAATGTACAGAGAGGAGATTCTTCTGCTCTACATCCTCTGACTTTCCCTGAACAGACTCTATTGTATTCACATTCGCAAAATATGTTTTTTGAGTTTTTTAGTTAATCACCAATTAGAGTTTAATTGCCAGATTTGTATTTTTACACTAGATCATTTGAGCCCAAGTACAGCCCTTCTTAGAATTATAGTTGTGCAATATCCATATTTTAATAATAAGCTTTAGTGAATGTGACTAAAGTGACACACATTTACTGTTTGACTAGACATATTCCTGATGTTCAATTATTTGCTGTCATTTTTAGGATATTTAGGGCTTTATGAAAGGTTTTTACAGCCCTTAGATTAAAGACACAACAAACAACTGTGTATCATTTTAACTGATGTCGCATTGTTAAGTGTACGTGATGGATGGTTGTACTGGAACTGAATTTACGATTGCAATGCAAATTGTAGTTGACAATAAAATTGATTGATTGATTGATTGATTGATCTAAGCAAGTGATAAACACACTTTTGTTGGTCTCAAAATCCTCTCTGAACCTTTGTGGTGGTTTTTTTACCCTTGATGACCGTCTCTCAGACATTTTCTGCGCTCTATAAAAAATCTCCATAACTGTTTTCTCCGTAAGGACGGCAGGATGGCGGAAGTTTTCGCGGGCTTTCTGCAGCAGCGGGAGAGAAATTACCGTAATAACTCGATATTGGCTGTAAAAAGGGTAGAGTGCCTCCTCTGGGTTGGGGAGGATGTGCTGCCCCTAGTGGAGGAGTTCAAGTATCTCTGGTCTTGTTCATGAATGAGGGGAAGATGGAGCGGGAGATGGACAGGCGGATTGGTGCAGCGTCTGCTGTGAAGCGGGCGCTGTACCGATCCGTTGTGGTGAAGAGAGAGCTGAGCCAAAAGGCCAAGCTCTCGATTTACCGGTCGGTCTACGTTCCTACCCTCATCTATGGTCACGAGCTTTGGGTCGTGACCGAAAGAACGAGATCCCGGATACAAGCGGCTGAAATGAGTTTTCTCCGTAGTGTGTCTGGGCTCTCCCTTAGAGATAGGGTGAGGAGCTCAGTCATCCGGGGAGGACTCAGAGTAGAGCCGCTGCTCCTCCACGTCCAGAGGAGCCAGTTGAGGTGGCTCGGGCATCTGGTCAGGATGCCTCCTGGACGCCTCCCTGGTGAGGTGTTCCGGGCACGTCCCACCGGGAGGAGGCCCAGGGGAAGACCCAGGACACGCTGGAGGGACTATGTCTCTCTGCTGGGAACGCCTTGGGATTCCTCCTGAGGAGCTGGCCCAAGTGGCTGGGGAGAGGGACGTCTGGGTCTCCCTACTGAAGCTGCTGCCCCCGCGACCCGACCCCGGATAAGAGGGAAAGGATGGATGGATATATGGAAAACTCAATTTCTCCCCTTTTCTTAAATCAACATGATAATTGCTTTTTGTTGTAAATCAGTCTTCCAGAGTTTTGCCGTCATCTGGTCTGAGCAGAGGTCACAGCAGGCTGCTGACCATCCAGACCGACGCTGCTGATGGATCTCCATAATCTTTGAAGAAAAAGGGGCCTGAACATTCTAAAATTCACAGTTATATCATCTGCTGCAACAATTTAGATTGCAGCAACGGGATTTTGTTAGATTTGACTTACAATTTACCGTTCTGTCTGTAAAGACACACTCAGACGTTTGGAAGATGCAGGGCATCCTATAAAATCTGTTTTTCTAAATAAACAAATAAATTTAACAATACAAAATAATTTAAGGTGTATTAAAAAAAACAATAAGTAAAGAAATGATACCAAGTGCACTGATTTGTCCCATCATTAGCATTTTGAAGGTTTGTCTTGTAAACCTCAGACATTTATCCGATCCAAAGATCTGTCTGAAGCGTTTAAAAAGATGTTTATGAGTCTGGTCTGCGATTTCAAGAGATCAAAACCATTTAAAATCCAATAATCTACAAGTTACGGCTGGGCGATATGGATTAAAAAATAAATCTCCGATTTTATCGTACCAAATCCGATTAATCGATTTTTTTTCCTCCTTTTTGTTTCATAAAAAGACATTAAAGAAATTATTTTAAAACCTTGCTTTTTATGTCAAGTACTTCGTCAGGGAGTTGACCTGAATTCAAAGTGCAACTAAAAACAAGCTTGTAAAACTACTTTGTTTTTAACTAAGTTAAAAAAAGTAAATAAGTAAATGAAGTACCTCGTATTATGGTAAAAAAAGTTTCCAGCTAACAATATTTTGACAATACATTTGCCTAAACATATATTCAGCATCGCATGCTGTTCTCTTCATGGAAACCCAATGAGTGTATTGACAAAATAAAATCCAGATTTTCCAAAAATAAAATCTTAAAGAATTGTAAATTAGAATTAATCGATTAAATCGATTTATTGCCCAGCCCTACTACAAGTGGAGGACATTTAAAACAACTGCTAGCTTGCAATTGATTATTGACACACAATAAAACACAACTGCTAGTTTTCTTGGGTTTGGCTGTCCAAGCAATTTTACCCACAGAGCAGAGCACCAAACACTGAAAGACGTCTCCTAAAAAAACCTAAAATGTCATCAGCAGGTTCAGTCAGTCAGAGTCTGCACAAAAGATTTGAGGCTTGACTGAAATTTGCCCTGGAGAATGTGCCAGAACATCAGGAGTGATGCTGTTTGGCCAGACGAGTCTAAATTTGAGACATTTGGGCATTAGAGGAGACGTTTGGTAAAAGCCAAACAGAGCATCAGAGAAAAAGTTAAAACTTCATGGCACCAGTGAAGCATTAAGGTGGACCATAGGGCGACCACGACTTCTGGCTTGTATCAAAGGGTGATTGTAGCAAATGTGTCATTAAAAATCCAACCTGAGGCAGAACTGGACTGGAGGACGTGACAATGACCCAGAAAACGGCAGTAAATCCACCAAATGAGTATGGCCTAGTCAAAGCCCAGATCTCATTGAGATGCTGTGGGATGACCTAAAATGCTCCGAACATGCAAGAACCTCCTCAAAGATTAGTTAACACATTTATGTTCATATCTGCTTAATGACTAAAACACGGCTAGTATTTGTTGTTTCAGTGCGGTTGAATCACTTTTCTTAAAATTGTTAAGATCTTACGCCAACACCTAGTTGTTTTCACATGACTGTGTGTTTAGATGAAGATTTGAATTCTAACTACGTTTTTTATAGTTTAATGTCAGTTTAAGTGGCTTCATATCTTAGCCTGGAATAACACTGAAGCAAAAACATGAATTTATTATTACCACAGAGTTCCTTGCAGCGCTTTATAACGGGAAGGAGTTGACGAGATCCCATGTGCTGTTCTATCAAACGTTGTTTTCCTTTCTCATGCTAAAAGATGCCTTAAGCGTCATTAAGTGCTAATGTTGCTTCATTTCCGCTAAGATCCTGACAGCTAAGACAGAACGAGCATAAACTGATATGTTATTAGGTTCTATGAAGCACTTTTGCAATAAAATAATCTTGAAAATAACTTAAATAATCTGTCTTCTCAACAGCAAACTGGCAGGAGTGACATTCTCTGATGAGACAGCTTCAGCGTTTGCTTTCTGCTCCAACACGTTTCTCTGCCTCCTGCTTTTCTGTATGTTTTTCATTTCTTATTCATATGATTTCTGAGCCGCTTCGTGTCGCTTCGGATCTGTGGTTGCCTTCTCGTATTACATGCTCAGTTGGGATTCAGGGAGAAAGTGATGCATGAGCAGCCATGCGATGCCCTGAAACTCTCAGTGCCCTGCGTGAATAAGCACAAGCAGATTTCTGGACGTTCTGAGGCGGCCGAGCGTTGCTCTTTGGCAGCCTTCCCTTCATTTCGCCGCTCGCAGTAGAACCCCAATTGTTTTCCCTTCTTTCTTCTTCAGTCGCTGAGTTGCAGTTTTTTTGTCCTCGAACTTTCATTGGATTGCACAGAGTAAATGGGCGCTGGCCCACGCCCAGATCTAATTTCTGCTCTGTGACATGTTGGAATAATTATCGCAGCGGTGAAGCTAAACCACACGGGACGGTCGTGGAGTTACAAACATGGACGCAGAGCATGGAAAGCTCCTCATGGAGGAGAGAATCTTAAAAAGAACATCTCTGGAGCACCAATTTCTTCCCGTGATTTTTGTGCCATCAGAGATTATTCCTCTTAGCGTCATACTAAGTGAGGCACTGCAGCTGAACGCACACTTCAGTGCCGTGTGGATGTTTTATTTATAGGGGAGTTCAGATGTGCACTGCGTTGGATATATCTTTTTTAAATGCGCCGTGTTTTGGCCTTTGATTGCTGTGAACGGAGATAAAGGTGCCTTCTTTCCCCGCCTTCACATCTGGGAATTCTTCTCCCAGTCCTCGCACTCATCGGTAATCTTTGGACACACCAGCGCGGCATAATAAGTGAGTTATTATGCCCCTGTGTGAATTCAAGAAGCATAGTTGTAGGCTTCTAGAAACTTGGGTGGTGTGCCCAGAATACTCCCACAACATTAAAGATTGCTTTCATCTCTCATCCTGGTCCTGGCTCTCCTTTTCCCTGACCCGCTCTGTGTTTTCTCCTTGAGCTCTTTCTCTCTCTCTCTCTGGCTATCTCTGATTTACTGCCTCTGCTGAAAACTGGAAATTAGAGCAATCGTGCAAGTCTTAAATGGTTTCTGTGACGCTGCAATGATTTTTTTTTAATTGGATTTTTCAGCGGCTAAATTTACGATTGCAGTTTTGATTTGTGAAACTTTTTTCTTATCACAAGTTCCGTCACAGTTTCCCCCTTAATTCTGTGATTTGGTTTTTAATAATGTAGAAAAACCTTATAGTTCACCACACTTTTGTAATGGGGAAAAGCATTTAAGTTGTAAAGTAATTGTTCTAAAAACAACAATTATCTGCACCTTTAATACTTTTAAAGGTTTTACGTTTAAATCAGTGCTGCACCTTATACTGTATTTTAAATCTACTGTAAATTACAAGCTGTATTCTTGCACATATGCCCTTGCACAATCAATTCTGCACATACAAATGGTTTTAAAAATATTCACCTGTACACTGTGACTTCTCCTGCATTGTCTACATTTAAATTGTTTACTTTTAAATAACTGCTGCACCTCATACTGTAATTTAATTTTTACTGCAATTTACAAGCTGTATGCAACGAAATTTCATTCTGTACGCACTCTGTGCATACAAAATAACAAAGTCTAACACTCATGTCACACTAGTAGATAGTGTAGAAAGACACGATGCTGTAAATAAAGCTCTGGCTTCGCCTCACTAATATTTTCACACCTTAGCATCTGATTACCAGATAAACTGAAAGATTTGGTGACTTGCAATGCTACATATACCTCACATGGTGCACTAATTGCAGCAATGACCCAACAACATAATGAATTACTCTGATGCTGCGCTGTGATGTCTGCACTGATTCAGATTCACTCAACTCGAAATGCTGGATGCTTGAAACTGAGAGTTAAACTTACAGCTTGACCTACTTTCTGATGATCTTGGTTAATAATCAGCCGACCACTAGGGGGACCTCTTTTTTTTACCATTTAATTACAATTACAGATGGTCATTCTGATGCTTAAATATTAAAAGAGGGACATGGTGAAATCAACAGCAATAGTAACGCATGCATTAAAAGCAACACACAGGCGTCCATGATCTGACAGAACGTGATGTTCCACCAAATCGCCTTCACTTCCTTTTACTTAGGCTACGTTCACACTGCAGGCCTTGATGCTCAAATCAGATTTTTTGCTGAAATTTGACTTTTTGAAGTTGCCGTTGGTACTACTATTAAATGCGAACGCCTTTAGTCCTCTGTCTGAACGGTTCAAGTCTGGTGATTTTAATTGTAAAAAAAAAAAAAAAACAGATACCGGCCAGTGTCTCTCCTTGTTATTATTAGAAAGCCGTTGAGCGATGGGAGCCGACAATTTTAAGACCACATCATAGCGAGACGCAGTAAGGCAAGCAGGAAGCAGAAGAAAGTTTGTCTTTTCAACACAAGCGGAAATGGAAAACTGTCCAAAGCTCGCTGTACAGTGTGACCTCATGCTGCGACTATAGATTCATAATTCATGTGAAAACGTGTTATACTTGTATCGATGAAGGCTTCCAGTAAACGTGGAGGGTAGTGCAGGTTGTACCTTGTTTCTCACCAAAGCACAGAGTACACCTTCCACAGCTTGTTTCTCATTTTGCTGTGAAGAAACATTCACGGCTCTCGCAGCGGCTGTAAGCCGTCATCTCTCACCAACAGCTCCTCTCATGCTCAGTACTCGCCAGCATAAACAGCAACAAATGCCGTGGTGTCGCTGAGACGTGGTGGTCAACCTGTAACATGACACACCAGAGAGCTACTTTTCAAAAAATGGTGGCTTGAGAAGAAAAATGGCTGCTGGAGCACTTAGCCTGCTTAGCTTTGGACGCAGCTCCGGCTTTGAGTCGTTCCTCCTGGTTACACTACTGCAGGAACTCGCCGCCTCCTGGAAACACAGCTGGACAAAGACATTAACCTCCCAAATGCACCGTAGTCCCTGGGAATCCCTGCATGCAGGACAAACCTTGTTTCTGTCATCCTCCAGCCTGAGCTCCACACGCACAGCAAAGAACGCTAACCCACTTCATCGTTCTTTCCTCCTCCTTGAAGCTAGAGTCCGTGTCCTGTCACAGTAAATTTGCAGTCGCGGTCACGCAGTCTACTTGACCCTAACGGTGCAAATAAATGGGGGGAATGAAAGGCCAGAAACGAGACACACTGGGTTTATTTTTCAAACCATTACTGTGGTTTCACTCAATAAATATCTCCTCTGAAATGTCAAGGGGTCTGTGTCAATTTTGGTTTTCCATTGTCATTAAGCTCTTATTGCTCGGCCTGCTTGACTGATCTGGTTTGCAGAATATGAATATGTTTGCAGTGGGAGCAAATGGAGACAGATTTAGAGTCTTTTCTTTTCCAAAGCGTTTCCAGTTGATTAGTTTTGATATCTGACATTCGTGTAGTTTTGAAACTCAGCAAAAAACATTTGGAAAGCCAGGGAAGACATTTTTCCAAACCCTTCGCTTCCAATAAGTCCAGCTGCTAGAAGGTCAACTCTTGCAACAACAGCGTTTCCTTCTGGACGTGTCTGCCTAAAGTTTTGCTGCTCTTCTTGACTTGTTTCAGGCTCGTGTTTCCCTAACCGCGGAGAAGTTGGCGAGGTGGAGAATTTTCCATTGGTCTTCGGATTTAATTTGTTGATTTTTTTTCATGGAAGGCACATTTTTGCTCCCCTGCATACCTGTAGCAAACATTTTACATTCAACCTGACGTTCAGATGTCTTTTTATACAGATATTTACATACTCTGTATTAAAAAAAAAGTCTCCCCGATACTCTGACGTTAAATCAGACTTAACGTTTCCTATTTTTACTTTACTGACAGAGAAAATAGTATCTTATGTTCCTTCATTTAAAATTCAGAGGTATACATACACTAAGGATGTGTCCAGAGTGCACCTCACTTCTTCCTCAGTGAATGCTGAGTCCCATAATCCTGCAGGTAATGAAAATGGCTGGATGGATGGACATACACTACGATTATTCTGTCTTTTGAGAATTTCTGGAAGCCCAGATGAAAAATGAAGATGACATTATTACTGTGAGCTTCTAATTCATCTCTATTCACAACGTTTGAGTTAAATAGACAATACCTAAAACTAATTTCCTCTTAGTGTGGCATTGCTGCAAAATCAAATTAATTAAATCACAATATCACAAAATAGATGGCCAGAAAGCCTGGGCCCAAACTTGTCCTCTAAATGGACAAAGACTGCCAACATGCCACCAAATGGGTTACAAAGGGGCTCCAGACCTACCAAGTCTATGTTTCGAAGAGACTATCACAAAGACTTGATCTCCATCCCAAGGGAAAATGTGTGGGCGGAGCTTAAAAGGTGCATCAGCTTAACAAAGCTGAACATCTGTAACGAGGACTGGGCCAAAATCCAAGCAGGCTATTAGCCCCTTTTCCATTGCAGGGACTTTTAGGTATTAAACGCCCTCTGCATGTTTCAGTAGAATTTTATCTGAGTAGGTTCAACATTTTACTGAAATAAAGGTCCTGGTCTGGGGTGGGACTGTCAGTTTTACCCCAGGAATGCTGAGGGACGGGGTTAGTGGATCCTCTCTTGCAGGGTTCTGACTTCTGTTTACCCACCATATTGGACCTTTGTGCCATTTATTCTACTTCATACGAGATTCACGTTTAAGCGTATTTTTGTGATGGACCAAAGGAAAAGGACTAGTCCAGTTGTGTGTCCGTCTTGTTTTGTGAAGAAGTGACAAAGTGTTCGCTTCTCTTTGGTGCTTTGCTCGTTTTGGTTTCGTTTTACCGCCACCTGCAGGATTGTAGTTGTAGTGCAGTTTAATTCACAACTTCCCAAAAGGCCAAAATTACGTTTCCACAGCCTTTCAGAGCAGAGGAAACAGAATTTGCTGGGTTTACTTAAAAAGTATTTAAATACCGGGGCCTTGGGTGGAAATGGGGCTCCTGGGAAAACTTGTGAAATGTGGAAAGTTTAAAAATAATTATCAAAAAGAAAAAATGTCTCTTTTATTGTTTTGGAATAAAAAAAAAACCAGAAATGATATTGGTCAACCCTGACTGACCTATAACAGGAAATGTTTAGACTGATTTAATGTAAGACGTATCTTAATGTATAATTTTTTTTATATACATTGAGGTAAATATTTGGTTTCTTTATATGTAAAATATCTAGATGTCTGATCGTTGTGGTACATTAGAGGATGGACCCTTGTGACCCCTAAATTAGGATTCCTTAAGCCTTAAAGAGATTAACTTTTGTGGCATCAGCGCTCCTCATCCAAAATGTGTGTTTTAAGCGTCGGAGCCTCAGTGAAGCGAAGCGGAAAACTGGAATGTTGAATCCTGCGTTGGTCCAGTGATTATGGTTAATAAAAACTGACCAAGACAGCACGATCTGGCTTGTTTAACAACATCTCGGTTGGAAAATCTCCTGCTTAGATGTGTTTCCTAAGTCGTTTGGGTTTCAACTCTTCTTTTTCCCCACTGTAGGCCTTTAGGGGTATGGGCAGCAGTAAAGCATCAAACATCCATTTTTTTTTCCAAGTCAACACGATGTATTTTTTTTCTTTTCTAAAAAATCTCTGGTAATCATTGGTGCTTTTTCAGACGGGGATCTTCACGTCTTCTTGTGCTCTGGGTGTCTGCCAGCCAGACGAGCTGACTCTGGAGGGTTTCTGATGGTTAGACCAGTTAGAGGCTTTTGATCATGAGCAGCTGAAGGGGAGATTTCGCTGAGGTTTCACCTCGTGACCTTTTGCTCCATGCAGACCTCCATCTAACTGTGGCTCGCTTGACTTTAGGGAAACTCAGTGGAGTAAAAGAAAAGCTGCACAGTCACCCTGGCTTTTTATCCATCCAGGTGGATTATCTGTTAGAACATTTTCAGTTGACTTTTGGATGATTCAATTATGAAGTTGCTCCACGTTCTGCGTCAAATTGTGAAAGATTTGTTGAGACACAGTTTAATTGAGCAATAAATTCATCAAGCTTACTTTTGAAGCTTGGTCAGCCATTGCTGGAGAAGATAATTGCTGCTCTTTGGTTTTTATAGCAATGCAGTTAAGTTTCGTCAAACCTGAAACCAAGTCTGGAGCTTTGGAGCACAGCAAGGAAATAAGGGAAGGCAAGTTTATTTATTTAGCACTTTTCAGTAACAAGAGGTTCATATAAAGAAAAAAAGCACAGAGTACACAGAGTTGACTCCATCAGTGGCTGCAGGCATTAAAGAGACACAGAAGCACTGGGCATAAGGTACTTTTTATTTCTGTAAATTCTGAATTTAGCAGGAAGCTTTCTAATTCAGCTGATATTGCCTGTGCTGGAATGTTGTTTGGACAATGTTCTTATAATATACAATTTTATATTCATTACAGAATAAAAGCTTGGCTGGAGCTATTAAAATGAAAAGGTTTGCACAGTGTGACTTAGTTATTATCCCCATTTAACTGTGAAATCAAAGTAGCTTAATAGAAATATTATAAATCACTCCACTGAAGCTTCATAACCCAAACAGCATTTTACTGCAGTAATGAAAGTACATAAACATTTCTGTTTGTGTTTCTTGTTTCTTTCTGTTGTGCTTTTGATGCTTTCACAGATCTTTTCTCTGCAAATGAAGCCTTGGGGGAGTTGGAGTAATTGAGGGGAACGTTTTGAGGCAGATGTTGGAATGTGATACGAGTTCATCTGTAAATCAGAGCTGTGAAAAAAAAAATACCTGGGCTACACTTTCTGAGTTGATGTGTTAGACGGCGGGAAGCTGGGCCTGTAAATCTGAGCGAGTTTGACAAGAATAAAGTTGTGTGAGAGAAAATCTCCAAGGCTGCGGCTCTTGTTGGGTGTCTGCAGCGGTTAGCATCTGTTTAAGGCGGTAAAAGGAAGGAACGGTGGTGGACCAGCTCCACGGTCCTGGCCCACTGTAGCTAACATTACTGAAGGGCTAATTATTTTATTTTATTTTATTTTTTCCCAGTGTCCTGTCTAGCAATGTGGCAATAAGAATTGATATCTTAATGCCAAATAGAGCTCGACAGATTTTGCTTTCACAAGTGGAGCAAACAGCTTTCGCCATAATGCTCCGCTTGATTTGTGCATGTAAATAGCTTTATTGTGATTCCTGCAGAGAGAATTTCAAATTATATGGACACTACAATGGGAAAGTAGGAGAGTAAAAGAAAAACAAGAAGAGAAAAAAAAAGAAAGAGAAGAGGTGAAAGAAAGAAGAGATAAAAGGAAGAGAATGATGAAACGTCCTCTGTCTGCTCCATCACCTGGAAAGAGACACAAAAAGAACAGCACAACCAACAGACATAAAGCAACAGATACAATCGAGTAACACCTTGATACCATTGCTAAATCATACGTATTATTATTTAAGCTGACATGTGTAATGTGATACCTAAAAAAGAAAGTAAAATAGAATAAATAAATAAATTATAGTCTTTCTGTATATAGTTGAACATTTAATACCTGGGACCCAGCACCTGTGGGAGTTTGTGAGAGTGCACTAGTTTAGGTGAAAATTATCCAGAAGGAAATAGCTCGATAGTGGTTGTGGAGAACCGAAGAAGGGCTAATTCTAAATAAACGTGTCTGAATACACAGTGCAGACAGTCAGGATGCCTACCCTGACCCATCTCCACTGCTGAAAGCATCAAGGAGAAAATATCAGAACTGGACCACAGAGCTACATGGACGGCTGGCTGCACCAGGTTCTCCTGGAGGGAATGCACAGCACTCTGGAAAACTCAGTGTGATGGTTTGGACAATGATCTGATGGGAAAGATTGGGCCATGCCGTCCATGTCCACGTCACAATAACATGTTCTACCTGTAAGCACCAGGGCAGACCATGCATGTCCTTCCATGGAGGTGGTATTCCCTAATGCATCTGGCCTCCTGCTCCAAGCCTGAAATGGGTCAGGAATGGCTTCAGGAGCACCACCAGATGTTTGAGGTGTTGAGTCGGCCTCCAAGTCTCCCAGATTGGTATCAAATCCAGCAACTGTGGTTGAACTTGAAGGACGTGCAGCTAAGATCCTGGTGGTAGATAACACAGCACACCTTCACCGGGTTCAGAAACGTCTTTGCTTCAACAGCTCAGGGCTGTTTTATGTCGTTCCCGATCAATGCCAGCCGTATCTGAATAATTAACGGAGGTTGTCAGAAAAGCTGCCATATCCTGCGCAAACTGTAAAAACATATTTACACGAGGTTTCCATGTGCCAGCTGCTGCTAATCCTAAACACATGTTGGGAAATTAATAATTAGACCCTTATCTTGTTTGGCTGGCGAAGAATCGGCTTTTCCAGCCGAAGGTGCTCTGCTGTCTCTGAGGATCACAGCAGCTGTGGCTGATAAGGAGGAGATAGATGGAGAATTTGTGGTTCAGGCTAGATTAGCTGTTGCTGCGGTTAGGCAGCAAGGACAAAAGCTGACTTTATATCCATCCATCACACCCACAGAAAGATTTATGCAGACGTTCAGGGGAATGTGGCGTGCTTACTAAATCTGAGCTTCCTTTGTGTCTATGTGGGCCTGCGTCTGAGGGCTTTGAAGGTGGTAATACTGCTTGATTGGTTCCCTGAGCTCATTCTCACTTCCATTACAAGTCTATCAGTGGAAGGCAGGATCTTGATGAAAGACCCTCTGTAGACAATTGATTTCAGTAAAGATGAAGAGGAGGGGATAGGTCAGACGTGCCATTTCTCTCTCAGGATCCCCTCTCAGGTGTCCTCTGGAGTGGGAGCCAGGCATGGTCCTGCACTTTGATTGGCTCGTTAGATGTGCGCCGTGATGGATTGTGCTGTGCGTGTATGGCACAGCCTCCAATTATCTTAAAAATAAATAAATAAATAAAGGTGCACGATGGTAAAATCTTCTCTAAGGTAATGAATTTTCTCTCTGAGCTCTTTGCGTTTTGTTTTTCCAGCAGCCTTTGCACAGAGCAAACAAGGTGCAGCTAGAAGAAACACAACAGCAGCAGCTAGAAGAGGCGGGAAAAGACACAAAACAGGGTTTCCCTTAATTGGCCTGCTTTGCATTTCATCTCCAGGGATTTTTTTTTTTCACTCGCATGCCAAATAAAGCTTAAATTGTATCAGTTTAGAACTGAATGTACTGGAAGCATGAAAGAGATGAAAAAAACTCTGTTCCCATACCTCCCCTGGGGTTGTGCTAAACCACTTATTTCAGACTAAACTGGATTATTGACAAAAGACACAAAGCTGGACTGCCGGGGTTTTCTTGCATAATAGAGCTGCAGCACTTAGGAAGCTGCTGGCTGGTGGCTGAACGGGGAGATATTTAACTGGAGGATGCACAAGATTACTCATTCATGAGAAAATACACATCGGGATGGTGTTGTCTCTGTAGTACGTGTCTCATTAGTCTCCTGGAACAATGCAGCCAGTCTGTTGTTTGCTGTCACCTTTTATTTTCCTTTGCACGTCAGAGCATTTGGTGAAGTAAGCCCTGATCAGCGCCGCTGAGGTCACGACTGTGGACTCAAGCAATCAAAGTTGTTTTTTTTTTATGTTTTCACTGCTGCTCAAAGACTTTCTTTTACACAAAAAAGGAAATGTTCAAATGCAGCACATTAATTTTAAACGAAACGTGCCCTCAGTCCTCAGTACTGCTGGCATATGGAAGCAGTTTAGATGGCAGCGTGCGAGTGCCTGCTGAGCCTGGGAGGAGTCGGGGTGACATATCTGTTTGTCACTAAGCCAGCTCTGAGTGAGTCTGATTGGGAGCGGTTCCAGAAGATCACCGGTGGCAGCACTGCCAGCAACTCCAACATGCAAAAACGCACGATTGAAATAAAAATGCTCCGTCATGGCTGCGCTCATACGGCAGCAGCTGCACAGGTTTGCAGAATTAAAGGGACAGTACAGATTAGTCGTGAGCAGAGTGGAGATCAGGGTTAGGATCCTGAAATTGTGCTCTCTGCTGAACTTAACGGTTTCAGTGAAATATTGTCCAGAATAGATGAAATTCCCACAGAGTGGTTTCCGGTAAGCTTGTGTTTGGAGCTGCCAGTGGTTCTGGGATCCAGGTGAAAATCCTTGTAAATCTGAGCTGGATATCCCAGAATCAGGCCCTGAGGTGTATTAACTCTGTCCCAGAAGCCTCGCTGGTGAACTCTGCTCAAAGTGCAGCTTCTGGGCCTCCTGGACCAATTCATGTCATCCCTTTATGCTGACCTGCTCACAGCTGCACAGGAGGACATTGTTGAGCTTTTTTAATATGTTTCAAACATATTTTTGGTGAATTTTCAGTTAAACAACAAATATCTGAGAGGTTTTATAAATCAGAGATTTAAACGAGATGTTTTAGCCTACTTCCTGCTGTCAAACAGGTTCAGTTTAGGTGATTTATGTAGTATAAGCAAACAGCTCTTCTCTTTTTGCAATAAATGTCAGAACTTTAAGGCTTTTTCGTGATTTTTATAGATATTGTAATTTTTAAATCTATATAAATGCAAGCATGAAAAAACTGGAAAGATTAACATAATAAAATAAAGTTTTAGATGCAGCTCATTGGTGGATTGTGATTTTTTTTTTTATAGAAGATGTGGTCCTCGGTCACCATGTTGGTGACCCCGGCTTTGGAAGTTTATTGACATGTAATTGTGTAATTATTTTACAATGAAGACCGCTTTTGTTCATATTACTGACCTATGTGAAACTTGTGGCATACGCAGGTGTTTTATGATAACCATAAATAAACATAGACAACCATAGATTTCAGTGTTGATGCAGGTATTAGGATGTTTTACCTAAACAAATGAACTAAGCCTTTATCCTTTATTGCACATGTATAAAATCTGCATAATATTCATAATATATGTTATTTTCTAACCTATTTGAGCATTACACGATATACAATTATGGAAAATTAAACATTTGTTCAGGTTGGAGTGAGTTTATTTTATTACATCCATATCAGTGATAGGCATAGATGCTTTATTCATCTCTCGCTCCACTTTTATGCAAATTGTCCGTCAACATTTATTCTTCTTTTCTCCTATTATTCAGAAAGTGTGACTTTCCTGAACAGAAAGTGCCATATTTCGTTCTTTTGTAACATTCAAAGAATATCTGTCTAAACCCAGAGTTTATTCTGTTTGTGAAACTCACCAAAACCCAGACTTATTTTTACTTTGGACAAGAGATTCCTTTATTTACTCAGTCCTGAATATAATATTACCTGAAATTGAGGATCACTTATGTGGACTGAAACAACACGCTTTTGTTGCTAAGGAACGGAACAGCTTCCTCATTCATGATCTTCATGAGATGCTGGATCGCTGGTCGTCCTGAAGCTTCTGACAGACCTGACCTTTCTTATGTGTTATGTTTGTGACATTTTCCATAAATTCATATAGATACGGTGTACCAGCAGCAACGTACCTCCAGAATACGCCATCTCCGTTCAGCGTTTCAGGAAGTGCATGAAATAAGCGGCTTGTTCTCGCCGTTTTCTCTGGCGTCTCTGGACTAATTCCCTTCCAGGCGTCGGATCCCAGCATTGGCAGCGATTATTAACCGACAGGCGCTGTCCTCAAAGGTTAATGATGCCCCTCGTTACGGACGCCATCTGTAAATGACAAGGCGATCAATAGTACAGCCCCGAAGCTGTGCTGCTGCCGTGTTTATGAACACGGATGAGACGGAGCTGAGCTCTGTGGGAAAGCAGAACCAGAACCGTTACATGTTCAGCACCAAAACCAGTGTGCTGTTAGTTAAGATTAACAACATTTAAAATGTCATAATATGCATTTTATAAATCATTGAATATTGCTGTATATCTTGAATTATAGGTATCATCCCCCAGAGATTTAAACTTAAACAATGTTTGTACTTTTGCACATTTTGCCGTTAGTTTGAACTCTTTGGGAAAGTCACAAACACAGGAAGAGGCTCGTGGAGAAATTTATTGGCTTATCTTTCAGCGCTCTGCCAGCGAGTTCTTCAACAACCAAACACAACGTAAATATGTCGTCAATATTTCCACACATTTGAGAGAGTGTTGAAAATCAAGTCTGTGTTGTGACGACTGGAGCTCCTATAGCTGCGCTTGTTTTGTTATGTCTGCGGAGGACATGAAGCTGAGGGGGAAAATGTTGTAAAGAAAAGATCCGCTGTTCACTTTTATTTCAAACAATCAGTGAATTGATTCACTGTAAATGTTCTGGTTTTAATAAAGAGCAGCAGGCCGAGCCCAGGCTGCCACATGCGTCCAGGTTCCTCCATCAGCAGCGATCTGTAAATTAATTAGGATATTTACTCTGTAATGTATCTGCGCTGTTTGGACTTTAAATCAATGTGAGACCAGTGGTGGAAGTTCCTCCATGAATACTGAGACCCATCTAAGAAAAGGTTACCGGCCATTTTACAAATTTGTGTTTTAAAATCTCTCAGTCCAGCGTAGAATAATCCAGTTCAGAGTTGGTCAATATATGTATTTTAGATTTAGATCGATAAATAATTAAATGCAGTCCAGACCTCTACAGTAGCCTTTTAATTTAGAGCCAAAAAGAATTAGTAAAAACAAAATAAATTTACTTTTTTTTCCCCAGTGTCCTGTCTAGCAATGTGGCAATAAGAATTGATATCTTAATGCCAAATAGAGCTCGACAGATTTTACTTTCACAAGTGGAGCAAACAGCTTTCACCATAATGCTCCACTTGATTTATGCATGTAAATAGCTTTATTGTGATTCCTGCAGGGAGAATTTCAAATTATATGGACACTACAATGGAAAAGTAGGAGAGTAAAGGAAGAACAAGAAGAGAAAAAAAAGAAAGAGAAAAGGTGAAAGAAAGAAGAGATAAAAGGAAGAGAATGATAAAACGTCCTCCGTCTGCTCCGTCACCTGGAAAGAGACACAAAAAGAACAGCACAACCAACAGACATAAAGCAACAGATACAATCGTGTAACACCTTGATACCATTGCTAAATTATATGTATTATTATTTAAGCTGACATGTGTAATGTGATACCTGAAGAAAGAAAGCGAAAGAAAATGAATAAATAAATAAAAGGCTTTTATGTATATAAGTGAATATTTAATACCTGGTATTAAACTAAATTTACTCATGTTAGCCAGACGCTTTTTGTGTTTGTGTGTTTACTCTGTGTATAACGGGGGGGGGGGGGGGGGGGGGGCAACAGAAAAGTGTCTCTGGTCTGATTTACACCCTGGGGAGTGAGCCAGATTGTCCATATGAAACGAGGACCAGACAGTTGATGTATTAACGTTGCAGTTTTAAGAATGACCCTGATGTTAGCGGACCTGGCTGCATGGCTTCCTGTAGAGGTTCCTTTTCACAGGGGGACTAAATGTTTGATCCGGTTCTCTGTGTTTTTGTGTCAAACAGAGGAGGAACCACCACCTGCTGCTGAATGTGCTTCTGTTGGCGCTGTGGGGGGTCGTCTTACTGGCGTGCCGCTTCTCCTGGATGGGCAACAAGCCCCCAAACTTCTCCAACTCTGACAACCCGGCGGCTGACTCGCCGTCGCCCCTCGCCAGGACTCTGACCTTCTCCTACCTGCCCACCGTCAACTTTTGGCTCCTCCTCTGCCCGGATACGCTGAGTTTTGATTGGTCGATGGATGCGCTGCCTCTGGTCAGGAGCCTCACCGACTTGAGGAACATCCAAACGGTTATCTTCTACCTGGGGTTGCTTTTGCTCGGTTGGTTTGGCGTGTGGACGCACTCAACCAACAAGACCAGGGACAGCAATGGGAAAAGTCACCATTATGTTAATGGCAGGAACGGGAACAGTAACGGACACAGTTACCAGGGCAACAGCCACGAACAGGCGAGCAGCTCGCACACAGACACCAATAATGTTGTGACGCAGAACGGAACCAGAAGCCACTATGAAAGCAGGACTTCACTGCCAACCACTGAGAACGTGGTGGCTTTCTCCCTGGGCCTCCTGGCCATCCCTTTTTTACCTGCCACCAACCTGTTTTTCTACGTGGGCTTTGTGATAGCAGAGCGGGTGCTGTACATCCCCAGCATGGGCTTTTGCCTGCTGGTTGCTGCGGGGCTGAGGTGCCTGCACATCCGGCTTCGACGCAGCTCCTCCAGGAGAGCCTTGCTGTTCTGCAGCGGAGCGCTGGTCGTACTGTTTGGGGTGAAAACCGTTGTGAGGAATCAGGACTGGCAGAACGAGGAGATGCTCTACAAGTCAGGGATTTATGTCAATCCTGCGAAGGGTAAGACTCTGCTGTCCTGCATGCTTAGACCATGTTTTATACGTCTGCTTAAACCCAAGCACATAGACTTTTTACAGACATCTGTGCACCCACCACATTGCATTTTATTGCATGAATAACTGGAGCAGGTCCTTAGATGTTGAATGTTTCATTGTGCACCATCTCTATCAGTTTATCTCTGCACTAAATAATTTAAAGTGAATCTACTTCGAGATGTCTCCATCGCTCAGGATCACCTGAGAGTAGACTGAGGTCTTGGTGCACAGGGAGTAAAAGTAGCCCAAACAAATCCTGTATGCGATATTATTCACCTGCCTTTAACTTACCGATCCCCGTCCGTCACATTCAGCCGGCCATAAAATATTCAGAACGCGGTCGAAGTAATCGGACGCAGATTTACACCCAAAGCTACGTTTGCGGAGCTGCTGAGCAGAGGAACAGAAGGACGCGTTGGGTTTGCTAATTTCCCTTTCAGATTCTGCAGCGCAGCTGAGGCATGACAGCTGTTTGCTTTGGCAGGCCAGCACGGTAGCAGCAATGTCCCGCCTCACATTCAACAAAGCTAATATGAGATTTGAAAAGAGCCCAACACCAGACACGCACAAACTGTTTGGATTGCTGGAGTCCACAGGACCTTTTTCAAATAGGAAAAGTGATAAATGGTGGCTAAGAAAACAGATTATTCTGGATTTATTGCTGAATGTAGGAAGCTTGGATTGTTTTTTAAAACTTCTTATTGATACTAAATGCTCATTAGATTCCAAACGCACAGGAGGAAAAGCTATGAATGAAAATAGGGCTGCAGGATATCAGCGAAACATGTAATTAATACATAATATAATTGTGGTACTGTTCCTGAACAATGAGACAATAATGATCTGATTAACCTTTGTTTAAGTAAGTCTCAAACGTCACTGAGAGTCTATCCAGCAGATATATTACTGGCCTGCAGAATTTTCATGCATGGCACTGGAGATATAATCTAACAAATGCTGCATCCAAGCAGTCCTTTGCTATTATTATATTGCACACAGAACATCAACTATAATGAAAACTGTTCATGTAGCACCTGTAAACAATCCAGCCATGGTTTAGGATTTTATCTTCCCTTTAATTATCAGCTGCTCATTACTTCATGACACAAACTGACAGGCAGTCCTTCCCACTGAGGACATCAGTATAAAAGAAGAAAAACCCTCTTTGTTTCTGTTAAATATTGTGGTTTAATGTAATATCCAGAGTTTTATGGAGCTTAGATCTTACTTTAAAATGAAATTATTACTGACTCAATTAATATCAATCATTATGTTTCAACATACTTTTATTTTACACTTACTAAAGATCTCTTTTGCACCCCAGCATGTTATTTTCTACTATATTCTGTGGAAAAACCTTACATCAGCTGTCCGTTACTGCTCCACGCTGTTAAAGCCCACCTCATTTAGTTCTTCAGTTCCACCGCGGTGGTCTTCTTTTCAACCACAATCACCGGAGAACGCAGCTTTTTTTCTGCATGGAGCTCCCCCAGAGAGCCGTTTGGTGTGAGAACACCCGCTGCAGCACAACTGCATCTTTTTAGACGTTAAAACATTAAACCTGAGATGCCAGCAGGTTAACTAATGTAATCTTAACTACTGAAATGGTCCATCCTGCTGTTATCTGATCTTTTCTTATAACCCGACAGCGTGGGGCAACCTTGGCAATGTTCTGAAGAGCCAGGGGAAGATGGACGAGGCTGAGCAGGCCTACAGAAACGCTCTGTATTATCGCAGCAACATGGCCGACATGCTGTATAACCTGTGAGTATCCATTACCTAACCATTTCTGAGCTGGTCGCAGTTAGTTTCCTCTGCTTTCTGTCCATTTTCTGTCACAAACTGGATGTGTTGGTCTCTTGGTAACGTGGCTAAAGAACTGGAGATGGCGGCTCATTGATCCCAGCTGTTCCCTCAGAGGAACGGCCCTCCTGTCTCCTATTCCCCAAAGTGTTGTTCTCCTGACAGCGGTATTAATGATGCTGTTTTAGTCTGAGCAGAAACGGAGAACGTCGACTCGTCTGCAAACAGCGCTCAGCTTTCTGTGCTTTGCTCTCTGATCAGCTGCCTCTGTCTGTGTTTGAGCTCCAAATAGAAGCTCTAAGCTCTAAACTGTCTCACATCTCCCTGGGATTTCTCTTTGTCTGGTCCAGCGGTTTGCTGCTGCAGGAAAGCAACAAGTTCTCAGAGGCGCTCCGCTACTATAAGCTGGCCATTGGGAGCCGGCCAACGCTGGCTTGTAAGTACGACTCTCCTCTTTTTATTGACAACCTCCAGCCCTGGTGGTTGCGGCTGCGCTGTGTCCAGGCAACAGTGAACAAAGCCTGTGGTTATGTAAAGGGAAAGTAATGGATCGCAGAGGGCAGCGGGTCTACGGCTGAATTAAGCATCCGGGCGCAGCTGTGTGACCAGCTTTCAAAGCCCGGTTATGTCAACAGATCGAGGGAATGCATGATGTCACTTACAATGAATTCAGGCTCCTCTTGTTGCTTTTATTCCTCCGACATCCTTTTGATTCTGGGCATTTTCAGGTTTCACGCCTCATTCTAGCTTCCTAATAAAAGTCAACCTCTGCTCCAACATTTCTACATGAACTGCTCACAGTTTTCCTTCATCACCTGATAAATCAGCTTCCCCGCGGCTCCAGGCGTCGGTCAATGACAGATAAACAGATAGTCCTGAACATCTCATCCTTTCTCCGCTGGATTGATTGAGCCTCTAATCAAGTTCGCGATTAAACTGGGAAATTCTAATTCAGCATGCAATTATCCAATCTGTGGTAGCTGATAGCAGGCTTAATTACTCACCCTGAGTAGCTGACATTTTGAATGTTAATGTGACAGTTAAAGTTTTCCTTTTAAGGTTAAGCCATTACTCACCGGCTAATTGCGAGCTAACTAGGGCGCATTGTTGGGATTTCATTCACTCGACACCTTGTTCTCTGATAACACCATTCACACCATACTTTGGGAAATGAAACAGACTTCATTTTCTATTTCTGTGTTTCATGTGCCCCCTCGCAAGTCTTCCCAAAGGAAAGGGCTTTCCGAGAAGTTCATGCGGAACCGATAAGACTGAAAATGTGTTGAGATGTAGAAGGAAATCTAAAACCAAAGGAGGAGTCAGAAAGTGTGCAGAAGGGAATAAAAACAGGAGGAAACTGTTTCTTTTCCCACCCCTCTCCTTTAACTTCAGGGTGATGCTATCTCACATTGATCTGAAGTATCCAGTTTATTTATTCTAACCAGCGGGCCTTTTTTCAAGACGAAGGTCCACTGAGACTAATTACTCACCCAGCAGGTATTGATCAGAAGATCTCATCTTTGATTAATCAGACATAAGTTCAAGAGTCTAAACATAATGCTGCAACTAACAAACTGGAAAGTTTCAATAGCTTCAAGTTTCAGTTATAATTCAAGTTATAATTCACAAACAAGCACTTGTTGTTCACTTTATCAACCCCCGAGGTGTTGCATTTGGATTCCACTTGTAATTTTGCACAACCCCCCCCCCCCCGCCCCCTCTAGTTGTTCTGCAGGAAAAAAAAAAAATAACAATATGATATAAAATAGATTTAATCCACACTATTGTGTCATTACCTGAGAAGAGGATGTTTTCACGTATATATTGGATTGTAAAGATAGGAAGCATGCACACATTCAGGACAAGAAAACAATACAATAAACACAAACACTTTACAAAACACTTTAAAAATGACACCTATGACCAAAGTGCTGTACACCAATAAAAACGGATGAAATACAGAAATACGCTTTCCAGTTCAAGCAAGCAAAAATACAACAAAACTATCATAATAATGAAAAAAAATACTAAAATTCAAATATATACTGGTAATAAAAATAAAAACCAACTTCTCAAACTGAGTTAAAAGCCAAGGAGAAATAATGTGTTTAAAAAGATTTAGAAACAGAAAGTGAGTCAGCCTGTCTGATTTGGCTGAAAATCTGCCGTTTGAAACAGAAATGCAGAGACTACCAGCAAACAGAAGGAAGAAGACTGCAGAAAACTATTATAACCATTTTATTTTATTGGCATTTTGTATAAAAAAAGTTTGTTTTCATTAAATGCACAAACCTTTTTCAGCCATCATGTGAGGTGGAGGAATAGAAATGTTGTTGCACTGAGAAAAGGATTCTGCTGTTGACCACAGAGAATGGATTTACAGCTGGGAGTGATGTGATTTGATTGTGGAAATCAATAAACAGCCATCACTGAGCTCACGCAGAGCTGAGTGCGATCGGGTCAATCTATTTATGCACACAAGTCATCTCAGAGCCCTTTACACAAAAAACACACACAGGTCAATTTCTGCTGCAGCAACAGGCAATCCACTTCAGCTCAATATGATCCAGTTAGATTCCTATTTAATCCATGTATGTTGCATGAATTAAACGAATAAAGCATCTGCAGCTCGGGAACCGGGTGTCTTATCCACACGTTCTGCTTGTTTCCTTCACCAGCGGCCTACCTGAACACAGGCATCATCCTCATGAACCAGGGCCGCCTGGACGAGGCCAAGCGGACCTTCCTGACCTGCGCTGACATCCCCGACGAGAACCTGAAGGACCCGCACGCCCACAAGAGCTCGGTCACCAGCTGCCTGTACAACCTGGGCAAGCTGCTGCATGAGCAGGGCCAGCAGGAGGTGAGCATGCAAACACACCTCCACACACAAGGCAGAATGTGCAGCACAGATATTCTGGATCTTACATTTTTTGTCAAAAGAGGAGTCAGAAATTTCTATTTAAAGAAATCACATGAATAATAATGATTTTATGCAATTAAAGCTTCCTATTTATTCTGTAAATAACACGTAGCTTCCCTCTAAAATCTGCTGGATGTTGCGGTCATAATTTTTAACACCGGCGAAGATCTGTTTTATTTCTTGGAGTATTTTATAAATATGAGAACCCAGAAGCGAGGCTGTTTGTCTGATAAATTGTCCCCCGGCTTCTGTGGGAGTTGAAGGAGTCCTCTTCGTTGCCGACATAAAGGACAATTTAAAACTCCAGTAAAGTGAGATAAAATGCAGGAAGCTGCTCCAGGAGCCTTCAGGGGACACCGAGGATAACATTTGCCTTTTATACTGACATTTCTTTAAATTGCTTCTGTCATAGGGGACATTGTGTTTGCACATGTTAAGCCTCAGGCTGTTCTTAACAAATTCACTCTGTTTCACGCCCCTAAAGACCCGCTGGGCCATCTAAAATAGCCGTTTTTCTCAAGCTGCACATTTATATTGTGTATAAGCAGTGATGCTGTAGATTCAATCACAACGGCAGCGGCAGTACTGCTGATTCAACAAAAGACTTTCTAAATTGTTGGCGTGCTCGAGACAGAAAGCGGTCCCTCTTCCTCCGACCTCTAACCACAGCAATAAAAGCAGTTTTTGGGTTCCTGCAACCATTTAAACTGCGGGGTCCTCTGAGGTCGCCACATCCACTGTACCTCATCCTATAACTGTTCTCGCTGTCCCAGGGCAGACCCTTTGTGCTCAGCTCTGTACGAACCACCCGACCGGAGACCCCCCCCCCCCCTCCATGCTGCGTACTCAGATTGTCCGGATGCCAGTTTTATGTTGCACGGTCTATCTGCTGTTTTCTTACACAAACATCCCCCGTCGTCTCTTTCTTCTCTCTTTGTTTCATTCGCAGGAGGCTATCGCCATGTTTAAAGAAGCAATACAGAAAATGCCAAGACAGTTTGCACCGCAGAGCCTTTACAACATGCTGGGTGAGTGCCGCTTTTTGTTTTTGAGCCGTTTTGTAAAAGCTGCCCTAAATGGGTCGAAATAAAAGTTAAACACGTTTAGTAGCTTTTTTTTATTGATTTCATGCATGCTTTCACACACACACTATTATATGCAAGTAAAAACACGTGTTTTGATGGGAAATGATTGAATGAAACCCAGAACAAAAGTTGAAGATGTTGTTAAGACGCAGCAGAAGCTGGTAACAACCTAGAGAGGAAGAAGCTGTTACTGCAAAAGCAACAGAAAAAGCCGGATTACCGATTGAATTAAAAAACCGCTGGGACAGAAACCTACGTTTTTGAAGACTTTCCCTGTGGTTTAGAGGAACTAGAACTGGCTTTAATTTCGATCCTTACGCTTGGAGCAGAAACAGGGAAGCTTGTAATCCTGAGAACAGCGTTCCTGCTGTGATGTACAGACATGGCAGGTGGTTCTGCTTCAGGAGGGACTGGTGCACTTCACAAAATAGATGGGAAAAAAAACAACATTATTTGGAAATATTGGAGCAGCATTCCAAGACATCAGTCAGAAATTTAATGCTTGGAAACCACTTTTAATTGGACAGTGTCCCTCAGCATAGCAGGGATTAGGATTAAAGTGGTTTAAGGACAACCAAATCCATGTTTTGTATCACCATCACAGAACCCTGACCTTAGTCTCACAGAAACTTTGTGTCCAGAGCTGAAAACAGCAAGATGAACTATAAACCTGATCCTAAAGCGGAATGGGCCAAAATTACTGCAAAGATCAGCTTGTTAAACATTTGACCCAAGTTAGGTGGTTTAAACACAATTATAACAAATACTAATCAAATGGGTGTAAATATGTGCCTTTTCAAACAATCCTCCTCTATTTACAGAAACATTTACACACCCAAGGTGACCAAAGTGCTGCACAGGTCCACAACCTAAAATAAAATAAGACATTAAATGATTTTGCTTATCAACCTTAAATGATAAAAGATAGACTGGACCGCAGCACTGACCTGTTTATCAGATTAGAAGCAGTTATCTAAGACAACACCAAGATTCTTGACAGCAGTACAATTAAAAGAATTCAAAGGATGAATAAATAGCACTACTGCATCCTGGTATTAAATCAGTTTTTTTTTTTCAAAAACAACCACCTCTGTCTTATTTCCATACAAATATCTCCATCCAAGTTTTGATGTTATTTAAACAGTTCACCAGTTTCTGTGCAGACAGACTAATTTGCAGATTATCAGCTAAACAATCAAAAGACATATTGTGTTTCCTACGAATTTAACCCAAATCAAGCAAATGTAAATGGGAAAATCACAGGTCCTAAAATGGGCTGAACAATTCATCGCATTTGCAATATAATCACAATTTTAAAAATATGCAACTTCTAAATCACAGATGTCTGCAATTTTTGCCTATGTAACAATTAGTGAATCAAACGTTCTTTATCTACAGAGCATTTTTGTTGCTTGTGGTTAATGCAGAGAAAAGTCTAAATTAAATCGCAATTGTGATTGAATTGTGGATAGGGCTGTATAGTTTTGCCAAAAATCTAAATTGCAACAAATTTCAAAGGAGAAAAACTTAACAAACAGAACAGAAAACGTTTGCCAGACAGGTAGGAGCAAAACCAATTAAGGGTTGATTAAAGATCACGGTCCAGCGTGTCAAAAGCAAGCAGCAGAATCTGCTGAGTCTGCAGTTAAAAGCAGACCAGAGGAGCTGTTTCTCTGCTAGGAGACAATTCAAAGCCAGACTGAAGTTTTTCAGTAATCCTGTGTAGCTTTAGAAGCTCCTGCAGTAGCAAAAAAAAAAAAAAGCAACTTTGAAACAGGCCTAAAGTTTAACAGAACATTAGGATCGAGGTTGGACCCCAATATTTTTTTTAAACGGCCGGGGCACAACCTAAGAAAGAAAGGTGTCGATTAAATTAGCAATGCAGGGATCTACAGCCCTGAAGACTTCTTTGAGTAGTCCTGGAGGAAACTATGACCTGGATAGAAAGAAGGCGTCGGCTTCTTTAATATCTTCAACAACTGAGAGACAGTGACACGATCAAACTGGTCGAAAACCGCTGCAGAAGCAGGAGGTAAGGGAGGATCAGGTAGAATGAGAGGGAAAGGACCCGAGAACACGGAGTCTGTCCCTAAAAAACCTTAAAACCGATTCACAAAGTGACACAGAAGGAGTCAGTGAAGATGAATCTCACAGAAGAGACTTCCCTGAGTGAAACCTGAGGCTTCTCACTGTTTTCAGACCCAATCTTAGAAATAAACCCAGTTTTATCAAGGTGGACAGCAGCCTGAGTTTCTCCAAATCTCTAAAGAAACCATTTCCCACTTTCTCTCGGCATGCCTGCAGGTGCGTCTGTGTGTGATCGCTGAGCCGTGGTTCTCTGACTGCTTTACTGCGTCTATATTTAGAAGGAGCAATATCGTCTGAAATGCCAGTAAAAAGAGCTTTAAAACCATTCAGGAGCACGTCAACACCTCCATCCTGGGGAAAACCCACAGGGGGAAGAGCGTCTGTGGGCTGATCAGATTTAAAAGGTTACAGTCAAATAAAACGGCCAGATAATCAGAATCATCAGTCCAAGTCCATTTAAGTCCAGGGTGTGGTCCATTCCAGGCTGAGTTTAGTTAGAAGACTTTAGAAAGTCTCTGGTTAGCGGCTCCGTTTCACTACACACATGAATGTTAGCAATTAAAATGTGATCGTCAGTCAACACCGTCCTAGATAAAAAGGACGCAGAGTCCTTTTGAAGTAAGCCATTAAAAAACTGTGACCGGAAACAGCGAAGGTTTTGTGTGATTTAAATCACAGAAGTTTGTCTTTTTATTTGGTTTTTACTAGGGCTGAACAATTAATTGCATTTTCAATATAATCGCGATTTTAAAAAACGCAATTTCCAAATCGCAGAGTCTGCAATTTTTGGCTATGTAACAATTAGGGAATCAGACACGTCCATTAGTTGTTGGTAAAATGTTTAAAGTGGGTTTGCCTCCACATGGAAGGGAAGACAGTTGCAGCAGTGAGATAATCTAATTGTATTACTTGTTTTAATCATACATAGCATTAAGTACTGGTCAATCAGTTTAATACATAGACTTGCTTGTTGGTTGAACTTTATGTTCAACAAGGATCAATGTCCAAATCAATTAAAAGCTGTTCTCTTGAATAATATTCTGATTAATAGAAACATTAAAAGTTCTTGTTTTAAATAGTCCTTGTTTACAAACATCTTTATTTAGAGGCCATTTTTGTTGCTTGTGTTTAATGCAGACAAAAGCCAAAATTGCAATTTTGGTTGAAATATATTGTAGGCAGAACGCAATCATTTCTGCTCTGAGTTTAGATGCTGTGGGTCTTTTAGCAACTAATCTGCACAGCGAGGAAACAAAATGATTTGTTGTCTAGTATATGTTTAAAAAGACATGATAAATTAAATTGGAAAAAAAATTGCATTAAATCGCAATATTAAGAAAAAAAAACGCAATTAGATTATTTTCCAAAATTGTTCAGCCCTAGTTTTTACTCATTTCTGCGTCTCCTTTTCTTTTTTTTCTCAGGACATGAGTAACTCATTTCACACCCTCTGTGTTTGTACCCCCCCCCCCTTTATGCCTTAATCTGGCTTCCTTGCAGGCATACGTGCAACAATCCAACCCCCCACACAGTTACTGATCAAATGTTTTGTTCTTTCCTCACGGAGAACAAAGTTTGTTCTCTGCCATAGAAATCGGCTGGTGATTAGATTGTTGTTAGCAGGTTGAACAGATTGGATCTGCGTTTCAGGAGCAGCTCAGCGTGTTGGACCACCGCTGCTCTCTGACTCCATGTACCTGCGCTCTTCGTTTCAATATTTAGCTTTTTTCTTGGAACTTTCCCACGTCTTCCTCTGAAACGTTTGCCTTTTAGTATTGACGCTCAGACAGAGACGGTAGAAACGTGGGAGGGAGGGACGTTTCGTGCCCCGGGCCTGTTTGTGTGCTGGCAGAATGCAACGTGGCACAGCTTTTGAGATCATGTCAAAATGTTGATTAAAGCTCCCGGCACCATTAAGGGGTGACACGGCGTTTCAAACGGAGGCACCGGGCCAGAGATCTGTGATTTCTGCTGCTTAGCGGTGATTCCTCACCGGACCCATTTGCCCATTTGGCTCTCGCGCTCATATCTGTTTCCAGTTTCGCTCGCTTTGCTCCGACGAGCCAACGAGCAGCAGCTTTCATCAGAGGCAGACCTGGGTGGTAATCTGCGCCCTGCTGGTCTCGCGCCAACGCTCTCTGGTGGGCTCAGGAATGCGGCTTGCTGTGAAACGGGTTTTCAGCTCCTTGGACTCGGTGTCACCTCTAATTGCATGTTAGTATTTGTGCTTATCTCACGCACAGAACCGCTGCCAGGGAGCCGAGTCAGACAAGGTTGGCTGCCTGAGACCCGTCAGTAAAACAAGAGGTCACAGATAAAAACCTTGAATTAGTTGCAAATAACAAAATCCAGATAAGCTTCACTGTAGAGACGCTGGTATTAGATTCAAGTTAAAGCAATAATTATTCATTGGAATAACCGCAGCGCTCCCTTATTGAATTTAAAACGAGGTTAAAGACTCAGTTTTGAGTTTCAAGACTTGCATAGTGAATGTGGGAATATGGAAAAGGAATGACAGAATGGAAACAGGGTGGTTTCTAAAAAAAAAAAAAAAACATTCATCTAATATGGATCTCAGTTTCTTGGCAACCGCATTCATGATAATGTTACAAAAATAATAGATTTTCAACCAGATGCAAAAGGCTGAGCTAATTTATATGAAATCATCCATTATTTAAAAACTAGGAATTAAAGACATTGCCAAAATGTTTTGGGAGATGTTGAACATCAGCATCTTTCAGATCATGGTTCTGTGTTTACCATGACCCGCCTCTATGGACCCGTTGCTTTTGTATGTGTGCTTTCAAAGCATGAAGGTGGGATTACAGAACCAAAGGGCCGTCGACATCCAATCCGCTTCCAGGCGGGGCAAATCTTCCTGTTTCTAGATGCACCAAGCTGGTAGAGAACCGATAAAGTTTTACTCAGATCGAGTGGCTGTAATGGATGCCGCAGTTCTGCAGATGTTTAAATGTCGTCAATAATTAAACCAACAGAAAGCTGAGATGAAGAAGCCAAATGTTGTGGCCTCCGGCGCTTGCAGGCAGTTGATTCTGTCTGTGGAGAGATATCCAATCAGGTCTCATGACTGAGGGCAATAAACCATGTGTCCAACAAAGTATCCAGACTCCTATGTAAAGTGGCGAGGATTGTATGTATGTTTGTGTGTTTAGACAATAATCTGTGGCTTCTGTTTGTCAGTGAAACCTGAAATGCCTAAATCAGTCTTTTCCTAGAAGGAAGCTCCCTTTTAGCGTGAGGAATGTCCTGAGAAGAACAACAGAAAGCTGTTTGGTGTCACCTGACTCTGGCCGTCCTGATCTGATCCGGTCTTTGCTCCCACAGGAGAAGCCTACATGCGGCTGAACAAGCTGCCAGAAGCTGAACACTGGTACAGGGAGTCTCTGAGAGCCAAGCCGGACCACATTCCTGCACACCTCACCTATGGCAAACTCCTGGCTATGACAGTAAGACTACTTTAAGCATTTTGCACTTAAATAAAATAAATGCACTGAATCTATAGTTTCAGTGCACTTAACACCATTAGGTCTTCTTTCGCAGTTGCACAATATCTAGTTTGGCTTTTTGTGAAGAAGTTCAATCATGCTGGTATAATCGAGGTTATGTCCTCCAGAGCTGCTATCCTGCAACTTTTACATCTTTTCTCCAACACCCCTGGATAAAATGTGTCTGGCATTAGGCCTCTGCAGCGCTAAATGACTGTTAATGAAGGGATTCAGACATTTGATTGTGGCCTGAAGGGATTCATCTAAATGTTTCAGGGTAGCAGATCTGGAGGACTGGACCGGGGCACCCCTGATCAGCTCGGCATAAAAATCCTGATTTAGAGCAATCTCATGCATCTTGCATCTATGAGCAGACAGAAGGCTGAAATACTAAAAAGCAGCTGCTCGGCTTCTTTCTGCATCCAAATGAGCAGGAATAACAGCAGAGAAAGTTTCCACATATTCAACTTTTAGTTCTCTCTCACTGTCTGAGCCTAAATGTATACATTTTAAATTGTTAAAAGAAAACTCTACCTGAACCCTAACTTTCCCACCTGAAAAAAAGTTTCTTTCACTTCTATGCTGTTCCCTAGACATTGTCAGATAAGGCTTTTCATGCCAGCACTGATTTTCTTGTGCTGCAGGTAGTTTGATGGAGGTGGTAGTTTTGAATGCAGCACAAAATAAGAAGGGCCGACGTACACGTCCTAATCTTTATTTGATAAAAAGAAACTCATTAAAAGTGGATCAAAGCTGCTTTTTGATGCTTTTACAGATTCAGAACGGCAGGAGTTCTTAGACGTGATTCACAAATAAAAATCAGAACCTGCTGGCCATCTTAGGTTCAACAACCTTTGGGATTTTGTGTAAAGATAAATGTTTTCATTATTAAACCAAAAGTAAATGTTGATGCTCCTTTCTTATTTCCCAGCCTTCTTGCTGCAGCGGTCAAACCACACATTGTGCATTAAAGAAATCTGTTTGTAACCCAGTTCACCTGGCAGCAGTGCGGAGGATCCGTATTTTTGGTGCTGTGAGGTCGGCTGAAAAATCCACACAGAAACTAAGGTGCGAAGCCACAAACGGTGGGATTAGGTTTTCGCGGGTTCTTTTTATGCCAGCAGTTTCTCAACATGGCCAGGAAACAGTTTGGTTTAAAGTCTTGGTAAAATGCTGCAGGTTTTATTATGCATCCTTTTCCAAGCTTCACCTTTTAGCAGAGAAATCCCAACAAATTTCTTTAACTTTTGCTTGTTTTAATTAGTTAATGAAAAATTTTTGCAGTTCATTATAAACCTTGTTCGTTCTTTAGATAAATGGTGTTAAATTATTGCATGGCTAAATTAATCTGAGCCTTCGGCAGCAGGCTGGATAGATTTTTTTTTTTCACATTATCATTTGAACAAACATATGAGATAAAAGTTACTCTCGTTAAAAAAGTAAAATAAAACATGGGTGCCTTTTCATTGCACTGCAAAAACAAAACTAAAAGTATGTAAAGTTTTCTTAAAATAATGTATTTGTCCATGATTTGAGCAAGTAAATGAGATGCTCTGCAAAAGACATGAGTATGTTACTCCTAAAATAAGATAATTAGATATCCTCCACTTGAAATAAGATGATAGGGATGAGTCGCTCCTATTTTAAGTGCAAAAAGCATCTCATTTACCTGCTCAAATCACGGCCAAATAGACTCATTTCAAGAAGATTTTCCTCACTTTTAGTTCCGTTTTTGCAGTGTAAAAAGAAGTAAAGCTCTTGAGCTGTGAAGAAAAAGCTAATTTTTAAAGACCTGTTTTTGCTTTTGGGGTGAAAACAGAGCTCAGACCTGCATAGAGAAATCGTCTAGATGAGCTTTTAATCCTCGAGATCCTGAGTTTAAAAATCGTCCAAGGAGGAAACGTTAGAACCGGTACCAGCGAGGGTCATTTCAAAGAAAGATTGCTTTCTGGTTGAACCTGGAGACTCGTCCCCATTTCTGCCCGACACGCTTCTGCATGTCCACTTGTAGCTGTTGCCCCTCATGTCAGCAGCGTTTAAACATGATCACAAGCAGTGCAGGAAGTTGACCTGCCCTCTGTCCTCCCCGTGGAGCGACTGTTAATGATGAAGACACTTCACATGCTGCCGGGGGTTTCAGGTTCACATCCCCACAAGCTGCAGGAAGGCCGCAGGGTCAGAGAGGGGTGAGGTGCGGATGGCGGAGCTGAGCAGGGTCGCTGACATGCAGAGGAAAGAGTCTCTGTGATGCGTGGAGGAAATCCAGAGGGAAGAAGAAGTTAATCACAACGACCAGTTTTGCTGACCTTCTGCACCGACCTCACCACACCGCAGGGGTAGGGGGGGGGGGGGGGGGGGGGCTCCCAGGATGCTCGCAATATTGGATTCAGGCATCTTCCTGGGCTAATGTGAAGCAGGCTTCCTTCATTTGTACATCTGCGTCAGAGTCAGAGTGACGTCTGCAGTTGGTCTGATATTATCAGGCGATAAACGGTGAGGGATCCACTCTGAGCTCAGCGTGGATCCTGCAGGAGGAAGAATGAATACGGTGAGCTGCGTGGAACGACGAGCGGGCACCATGCGGTCTGTTTTCTCATTCCTTTATAGAACCCCTCATGGCTTTATTGTGCTTTTTGATTTTTATAAGTAGGGAGGGGTGAACAAAATGAACTGTGGAGCAGCCTGCTTTAAAGTCACCTAATTCATCCAGTTTCTAATGGATCCATTTTCTTGTTTTGTATGAGGCGTTCCACAGTTAAACGCACGCGGGTGTGGTTGGTATCAGAGCACGCCTTGTCTGGGGGCTTAGAAAGCAGTTTAGGACCCAACCACCGCCCCCTGAGCTATATAATACACTGCAGTGCTGATTTTGCCGAAAAACTGAAGTCACTGCCGCCATCTTGCTACTCCCTACTCTCACAGAATCCCACAGGATTTGGTTGAAACAACAAGCAGTTTTCTGGCTGTGTGAAAACGTTTCACAGGTAATTCTACAGTCAGTGGATGTACTAACACTATCAACTACTAGGAAATTAGGTGCTGAAATATTTTACATGTTATTCATATTAGATATATATATGTATATATAAGTATGTGTATATGTATATATGTATATATATATGTATACACATATGTAAATATATGTTTTTGTATATTGTTATTTATATATTTATAAATGTTAAACATATATATTTAAATGAATAAAATGCAAAATATTTCAGCACATGACTTTCTCAGTACTTGATATTTTTAGAACATAACATAAATGTATATGGCATTTGACATTTTAAAAGTCTTAAGCCCCCCCTGAACATGAGAAAATCCTCGTTATTCGATGCTGTAGCGCACATATTCCCTAGTTACTGGGGGGAAATGGGGAGTACCAATATGGCGGCTGGTGGCTTCAAAGTGACTCGTTCAAACAGACGGTGATTAGCACTCCAGTGTATAATATAGCTCAGTGCCACCGCCCCCACCCCCTGCAGGTTACAGCGGGATGCTCTCTGCGGTCTGGTCTGCATAGAATCATTGACGCTGGTTTTGAAATGTTTTTTTTAAATGAATGTTTTGAAACCTCGCTGATCCAGAAAACTGGACCATCTCTAACCCTAATAGTTACTGGATAGTCTAACTGCAGCTAATCATCTATTTATTTTGGTGAATGATGTGATTATTTATATGCTGGTGAAGATTCTCAGTCATCCAGGTCATGGTCATTCCGAAAAAAATGTAAAAAACAAAGCAACTGGACTTGTTTTCCGTAGTTGAAGACGTTTCGCTTCCTCTCCCGGAAGCTTTCTCAATTCAAAAAGTCTGGAGTAATGTGGAGTACCAAGCCTTATACCATTGCAAATTGCAAGGCCTTTGTTGGGCAATGGTATAAAGCTTGTTACTCCACATTACTTCAGACTTTTTGAATTGAGAAAGCTTCCTGGAGAGGAAGCGAAATGTCTTCAACTACGGAAAACAAGTCCAGTTGCTTTGTTTTTTACCTTTTTTTTGGTGTGATTATTTATGTTACATGTAGCTGTTTTCATACAGGTGAAAACTTCCCACAATGCAGACATGATCACAGCCCTTATAAATAATTTATTTCATGCTAATAAGTTTTAATTTTTGGTCTTTTGTCCATAACTTTTGACCAAACATATGGGGAAGGACCTGCTATGGTGTCTTTCTGTATTTTCCCATCCACCTGTGCATGTCCTCCTCCCTGGAATCATTAACCCGATAAACATTAAGATAAAGTATTAAAACGCTGCGTTGTTGAAGTCATTATAGAAGCTCTCAGGCTGGCTGACTTTGGTCATAAATAACTAAATGTTCAATGGCAAATTTAAAGGATCAAACTGTGTTGAGGCTAAAAAAAAAGACATCTAACAGCAGTTTTAAAACAAATAATGACAAGTTATGACAAATCAGCTACTTGTGACTTCCAACTGCAACTCGTTTGTGAAAACTTTGCTCTGTCAAACAGATGTAAGTCTGTTATTATGAACCCAACTGGCCCTCATATGGATCCGTCCCTCCATCTGGGACCGGCAGGGTGAAGAATGCACAGACGTGAACTTTGATTTGCACCAGCAGCTCAGCACCTCCTCTATAAACATTATAAACATCTGCTGGTTTTTCAGATTCTCAACATTTCCAGTAGAAAAGCTTTCCTGAAGCCTTACTGGCTAGAAATCCAGTCAAGTCAGGTTTTACGTGGTCATTAGGGAGTGGAACCCTTTCTTTTGATTAAATCTACTGGATATTATTTAGTATTGTTGAATTATTTTGTAATAGTTCACAGAGTTTATATGATTATCTTTTGTGTAAAATCTCCCAATCTGTTGTGTGCTTCATCTTATGTAACTATTTAAGAGCCCCCTCTTTTTTTAAAGAAATTTTCTAATATCACAATAACTCTCATTTTAGTTTTTGAATGAAAAAAGGTTGATTATTTTTTCCCTTCCCAAATAAGTTGGAATTATTTAGGTCGTCATTTTCCAAGCCTGGGCGAACATTGACAGCAGCACTGACTCTTCTTCTGCAAAACATTGTTTTCGTGTCTCAGTGGAAACACTCATTGATATTCAAAGTGTTTCAAATTGGAAATAGAAATCAAAAAAACTTTCAGAATTAAGTTTTGTTGGAGGGACAAAGATTAAAAAAACTTAATAAACAATGGAAACCTAAAACGGATCCAAAATGCACGGCCTTGACATAAAATTCAGCACAAAAAATGTCCAGAGATTCAAGTTTTCTAACTAGTTTCTGTAGTTTTAATCTAAAAACAAGCATCACATTAAAGTGTAGAATAATCTGGCAGTGTGGATGCCGGGGCTTTTGTTGATGCACACCGTTAGTCGCTGATAGGAAGGCGTCCGACTGACAGCGTGAACATGTCGCTCCCAGCCGGCGCTCCCATTGGCCGACCGCTCCGGGCGCTTTGAGCCGTGATTGGTTCATTGTCCCGGTCTGCAGGGAGTAAAGGGACTCTGGGCCAATCCTCCAGCTTCCAGCATTGATCCGTTCGTCTCTCTAAAGGCTGGAGCAGCCGTGCCGTTGAATAAACCCTCCGTCAGTTTGTGTGATCCTTATAAATATGTGAGTCTCCTAACCCTGCAGACACAGGAGCCTCTCTCCAGCTTCACCGGGCTCTTCCTGCAACACCTCGCTGTCTGCTTTCATAGCAGTCAGGCCACACACGTGGGCCTTTGGCTTCTGCTCTGGAAGTGTTTTTAGTTTTTTTGCACAGATTAAAGTGCGTAATGAACGAGCCTTCGACCCATCTGATTGGCTCTGCCGAGCACGACACTGAGCACTTTTGACAGACGACACATGAGCACGAGGAAATAACAGTGGTGGTTCCCATTTCTCATGTCTGCTTATTAGGATTTATTGTTAAAGTAGGTCTGTGGTGGAGGGAGGCACATCAGGTTTGTGCGGAGGAATTTTGGCTGTAGAGCGGAGCTTGGTGTTTTTCTAATGAGCAGCTTTCAGAAGTGGTTGAAGAAGTAATGGCGCTGTTTTTAATCCTTCTCTCTCAGGGGCAGAAAACAGAAGCTGAGAGGTACTTCCTGAAGGCCATCCAGCTGGATCCCACAAAGGGCAACTGTTACATGCATTATGGTGAGATTTGTGTTTTTCTTTCAAATTGACACATCCCGGCTGTATTCTCACGTCTCGGTTATTTGGCTTGGCAGTTAAAGGGATGCTTGCGCCACATTTATGCACGACGGCAGGAATTTACACATTTTGGACGCCTGTTTGTTGACCCTTGTGTCACGTCTTCCTAGAAGCATCAATGGTCTCTCTCTGTATGCCGTTAGGAGAGTTTTTATGAGAAGAGAGAAAGATTTCCTGTCATTGTTAGCTTCAGTTTGATGCAAGCGGGGAACGTGACGGTTCCAGCATCTCTCTTGTCTGCCCATCCCCCTGAAGGACAGCAACACCTCTGAAATCTTAATACTCTCTTAGTAGTGTTTAGTTTTAATTAAAAACACTATCACTTTAAATATATTCATTGCTTTATATGGCTTAAAGATGTTGATTGGATACTTTTATTCCAAAATGGAAGAAAATTATGTGAATAAAGATGTTTTAATCTGATCAAATGAGACTTTTTTTCTCAGGCTTTTTCCTTATTCAGATCAGGATCAGGAGGGTTTTATGTTTAGCTTAGCATAACGCATTATTGAAAATCATGTTTTATTATCCTGTGTTATTAATTTTTTATTCCTTTTTCAATGCTTTAGTTAGCTTTCAAAACTTTATTACGCAGACTAATTGGAGATGTTTGGATTTTTAAACGTCTGGCCTCATTGTGGGAATAAGAGCAGTCTGCAGTCCAGCAGTGTGCTGGTAAACATTGTATTTGTGACAGTTCAAACTCAAAGTAGCCAAGGAATATACTCAAAAGGTTTGAGGATGATACGTTCAAACCTGTCAGAATAAAATGAGGGAATCATTATCCTTGTTTCCATCATGCAAATTTTGAGAAAACCTTTAAAATGTTGCAACAAAAAAAAGAAAATGCAAATTAGCCGTTCTTCCTTCCATTGGTTTGGAGCAAACAAACCAAAATTAAACAAACAACGCAAAGCATAGTTTCCTCAGAAGTTGACGTTACACATGCAAGCTAGGAAGGAGCACACATCTGAAAACGGAGAGAGGTTTTCAGGAACGTGTTGCTATCGGGCAAGTTGTACTTCTGTCATGTCAGCTAGAGTTGGCGATGTTCCTGCTGCCCAGAGACGTCGAGAAAGAAATTCACTTCTGTGTGCATTATGGGAAATATCCGGGAAGACGCTGACCGCTGAAAAAGCTGATCAGTCGTAGAAGGTCAATTTTAGCTACGTCTGAAATTATTCATCAAATGTCTTTCCATCTCATGTTTCAGAAAAGCCAAAAACCACCTGAAACGAGCATAAAGACTTTTGTTTTTTAACAAAACTCAGGATGTCATTTCAGATTTTTATATTTTGATCAACGTTTTCTAATGCATCATTACAAAATGTGCATAAAAACCGCTGATGGGAACACGACTAATGTTAGACGATACTTATAAAATATATTCAGGGATGCACCGACATATAAATATAAGGAACATATAAAAAAACAACAAAAACATTAATATAAAACTTTGTTATTTATATCGGCTCAGTTTAAATTATCGATAGGAGGGCATGACAGGAGGTCATGCAGGGGCTCTTTCTGCACCGATGAAGACAGCTGTGAGCGTTGAAGGCTTGAAGTGGCTGACGCAACATTTTACAGGGTTTATGGGATGACCCATATGTTTCATATGCAGTTAAGATGATAATTATTTATGCTCCTGAAAAAAGTCTTAATAATGAATGGGATATTTATTTGCATTACAGTATTGCAAACATTCCTGTAATGGCTGACTAGCTTCTTACATTTTTCCGCTGGTATTTTTGACAACTCAAACTCTTTGAGGCTGGAAGGCCTCGGTGCCATCTCCCTAATCTGTAGCTCCCGTCATGAATTCTCTATCCGATTTAAATCAGGAGTCCGACCGGGACGCCTCAAAGCATCAACATTACTTACAGTCAGAGGAAATACTTTGGTCAAATTAAAAAGTTACTGTACACCAGTGGTTCTGTGTTTTCTGCCATGTCCTCCCTTCTAAGAAGGAAACATTTTGGGTCGAATATGTAACTTTTTTTGAAAAGTTTGCGCTGCAAGAAAGGTTTTTTTTTTGTTAGACATAAAAACCTTAAGACTTTAAGATAAGAACAGCGTCACAAGGCTTATCAAAAGCCCCCTAAGCTACAGTCTCACAGCCGGAAGTGGTTGAAAAACTCTCTTAAAGTCTGTCGATCATCAGACTTCCTCCACTGGCTTTAGTCTCTTCCATGTATTGAAGACAATCTGCTTAAATTCAGTGGGTGGTTCTTTGGTGGGTCCAACAAGAGTCAACGCGGGGATAATTCCTCTTTATTTTGGACCTTAACATGCCATGAATCCTAAATTCATGACCTTGCTGGGCCTCCAGAATCCCATCTGATTCGCCTCATCCACAGAGGTTTACTGTAAGTGAGGCACACCCATAAAAGCACAAACCTCCTCCAGGTCCTGTTTCCACCAAACAGACTTTGATCTCTCAAGGTCGGCTAATCTGAGCGAACGGCTCTGAGAAATGACCACAGAGGGATGCGGGTGTTTCAGCATATTGTTCCCGGGGCCAACGTAAACACCGTTTCACCGTGTGGCCCTCTGTGGCCCTGCAGAGGATCTGTTCGTGTTTCACCAGCGCTGCTGTGCTCTCCTGCCCGGCAGGTCAGTTCTTACTGGAAGAGTCGCGGCTGCTGGAAGCAGCGGAGATGGCAAAGACCGCCGCGCGCCTCGACGGTGGCGAGTTTGATGTGGTCTTCAGTGCTGCTCACATGCTCAGGTAAGTGCTTCAGTACAGACCTTTCTCCCTCCTTATTTTCCATTTCCCCGGCCTGAGTGCATGCACACAGATGCTGCGCGGCACTTCATTCTCTGTAGATGAGTGGTTTTCCTTGGCTCGGCTGAAAGGAGTGTCTGCTGGAGAGAGAGAGAGATCTACTGTCTGCACGGCTGATCCGTGGGCTTACTCCATCCCTCAGCCTGCGTGATTTTCTTGGCTGGACTCTGTAATCCCTTTCTCTCTGAGCAGCGGTAGAATCTAGGACTGACGCTCTAACTCATCGCAGCCAGAGACGTTCGCTGTTCAGACTTCACATGCCGGCGGATCGCTGTCTCACTTTGAACGCCTGCTTGCGTGATGAGCCTGAGCAGAAAAGCTTGGAACATGAGGGATGATTGGAAAAGTCTAAATATATGCGGGTTTTATGAATGCTGCCGCACGGACTGAATAAGACTTAAGTCAGCAGAGAGACTGTTGTTAAAGCTTTTCCTGCATCGTCTCTCTGATCCTGCAGGCTCTGCAGACTAACAGATTTCAGCACAGAGACCTACTTCCAGGGGCCAGACCCCTGGCAGCTTATGAGTTTTTCCAGCGATGCTTGGGTTGAACTCATCTCTGCCTGCCTGGCATGGGGTCCTGCTCCTCTGCAGCTTACGCTCTTTATGTGTTTGTCTTGGACAGATGCATGGAAAGACCTTTAGTAGACGGGGACAGGAGTGAATCTGCGCAGGAGAAGGGGAGAAATTACAAGGCGAACCAGAAGCTCACCAATCTGTTCATGTCGTTTATTGCTCTCTTGGGTTTTTGGGTTTTGGCCATGTGGGTTGTGAAATAATAACCCCCTTTGCCTCCTCTGAACAGCGAGGTTTTCAGGCTTTAGTGCGTGTTGAAAATGTGAATGTAGAAGTTGGCCGGTGGTTTATTGTTAAGCTTTTAATGTTTTTGTCATTTTTCGAAGATTTTAGCTGATAAACCAAACCTTTCTTACACTCGTTGTTTGAGGTTGATTAAAGATAAAGTTTACAGAGCAATTGTGTTGTTTTAATTCAGAATAAAAATCGACCACCCAAAGCAAAGGATCAAAAGTCTAAGTACCCTCTTGTCCTCTAACTTCCATGTATCCCATGTTTTGCAGCTGATCCCATCTTCTGCTGTGAAAGTTGTGGACGAGGCACTTTTTTCTCAGATGGTAAAACCATTCTTCTCAGCGAAAAGCCTCCAGTCCCTATAAATCCTGGGTCTTGCATGAGGTGCACAATATTAATCTAATCAAAGTGGTCTAAGGACACCGTGGCCAGGACACCGAACCAGAAGCCTCTTTTTTTTTTTCTTCCTGAACTAGCCAGTGACATTTTGACTTGGCCTTTTGCAGAAAGTTGAGCTTAATCAGCTACATTGGAACCTAAAGTTGAGCTACAGAAAGTGTAATATATCAAACTTTAATCACAGATTTTGCCCTTTTTTTCCTGAATTACGCTTCTATTTGAACAATCCGCGTCTACTAGCGCCTCAACAATGCCGGAGCAATCTGAACGTTTTATCCCCAGACTTTTTTTTTATCAGGGAAAGTCTGGACCCAGGAAATCTAAATTACCCCCTCCTGGACCAGAGGTGTGTTGGATTAAAGTTGTATCAAAATGCACAAAGGGCTTTAAAAATCCTGGGTGGCTGCTGAAAGTCCCCACAAAGGAAAACAGGCTCTTGTTGACTCCTCTGCAAACGCAGCGTTGATGGTTTTCACTATGAAACTCCATATTGGTCTTAAGTTTTGAAGGTGGTCTGTGTCACCTGTTTGCTATTTTTTAAGCAGTTTTTTTTTTATGGCTAATGACGACTTTCCTTTGGCAGCAGGACCTGGCGGCTCACTTTACTTCCTGATCATGCATCTTGAAACAACTACAACACATTCAGAGAATGCAGGATGTCAGCTGAAGTTATTTGTGTGTTTTTTTTTCTTTGTATCTCCAGGGTGGTGTTGTATAAATTCTACCTGACTGCAGCTTGGTTTCAGCAGAGCCCTAATCAAGTATTAAGCAGTGCAGGACAGCCATGGGTGGTGTTAAACATTCAGGAGACTTCCAATGATCTTAGCAAAAAGGCATGGACACTTTAAAACAGTAACAGACAGAATGACTCAATCTGAGGAGTTGGAATTAGAATTTAGGCGTTTTTCCTGTTATTATCTCCTTCTGATCTTGACGCCAATCCTTTTTAAAGGAGACCAATTTAAGGTCTCTGACTCTGACCTGAAATGGCAACGATTCCCTAACAGACTTTGACGTCCTAATTAGAAGTGTGGGTCCAGAAGCCCACTGCCTGGGATCCAGATAACTTGAGGGAGATCCTCACCCTCTCATGACGACTCTGTCCTTGACTTTGTCAAAGGTAAATTATTTGCAATTAGACGATTATTTTCATTAGGGAAAAGCCTGCAGCAGTGGATCCTGAAGGAGTTGTTGGACCGAATAGAGCATTAATACAGATAATCCTGATGTTTAATAATGCAGGTTAGAGTATAAAACAGCACAGACTAGAGCGGTGACTTTAAAGCAAAATAACAAAAATAAAACATTTATGTCTCAACTGCAGAAGGTTTTTTTTGTTTTTAAGCAATAATTCTGTCGATTATCTTCCCACAGATTCATTATTTATTTGCATCATGACATTTATTTCTCATGATCCCATGACTAAATAATCAGATTTTTCTTTAGTTTTTGGATATCTTTAAATATGCAAACAGAAATCTCCAAAACTGGCTGAAAAGAAAAACACAATGAATATTTCTGATTCAGAGTACAGAAAATATCAAAAATTACAATATGCTGTAGAAATAAGTAGTGTGATTTCATGCTTTCTGTATGTTTGTAATGTATGAAAGAAGTCTAGTCAAGGATTTACTTTGCTTATTCCTTTTTTAATGCAATGTTTGTCTTTTCCCGTGTAATATTTCCCTCTGTGATGTTTTAGCACTTTGAATTGTCTTGGTACTGAAAAATGCTAAATAAATAAACTTGCCGTGCCTTGCCTACAGAGAGAGAGGGAGCACAATATTTATAGCTGGTACGTTTAAGACTAGTTATATGATTTTAATCCAGGACTGTGGATTTAATAAAGATTTAATATTCAATAGATTAAAATGATCATTCAGATGAGGTAGCTTAAAATTACCTTCAGGACGTTTGCCAACAGAGGGAAGCATGAAATGCTCGAAAGTGATTAGACCTGATCAACCACACTTTTTCCTTCCACTAAACCTTCCATGCTTGAAAACCAGACTGTTGTGGTAGCAAATGAGCTTTTGTTACTTACCCTCACTGTGGAGAGATTCAGTAACCATTAAGTCAACCATCTTTCCCCTGAATCTGTCACCCATAATGGAACATTTCTGAATAAAAAACATTCTTTATTGGTCTGATGTAATTTTTAAATGATTATTTTAGGTTTTCATTCATTGTAACATTGAATCATTAAAGTTTGTTTTAAAATATATATTGCCATGTGTGGTGCATTTACTATATAACGAGAGTTATATAGAGGGGGGAAAAGGATATTTTGATATTGTTTATTGATATTCAGCTGTAATTTCATAGTTTTTAAACATTCAGTAAATAAAACTTCATAATTGAACAAGATGTGAAGGATTCGGATATGAAGTTGCCGTCAAACCTGAACACTTTATTTCTCTTCAGTCGGGTGATTTGCAGGCGTAATTAGAGCAGAAAGTCCTTTTTGCACTTTGCTCCCCAGAGGTCAGCTAAATGATGCTCTCCAACTAAAAACCTTTAACCCATCAGATCAGGCTTCTTCATACAGTTCCTCCGTGTTATTTCCTCCCTGACCCCTGGGAACCGGTAAACTCTCAGGGTTCAAGGCCTCATTCAGAGCCAGCAGCAGTAAAAATGAGTAACGGTCGCCTCTCCCTGTTTTCCCTTTTCAGACAAGCCAAACTCAACGAGGCAGCAGAGAAGTATTACGGACAAGCAGCAAGTCTGAGACCCAACGTGAGTAAAACCTTGACTCACCGTCCTTCCTCGTTACTGTTTACTTTGATGGACGCTCTGCAATTACAGTCAGACCGGCTTTCCAACATCATTACTGGCTGCTGGGCCTTTAACAACGGCGTTCATTGTCAGTCCCGCTAAGAATAATGAGGGTTTGGTTTTTCCTGAGCTCAGAGGTTTGCTTGTGCAACATCCATCAGCAAGTTCAAAGGAGAGGCCAGGATAAGCAGATTGGAAAGAATAATGATAATAACACTCAGCCAGGGGACTGTGACATCTTGAAAATGAATGGGCTCGGTCTTTAGGAGCTCTGAAGGGATGGGTCAGGTTGTTTAAGTCTGCAGAGGGTGGAAGAATGTTTAGCATGTGGTCATCCTGTTTGTTCCTGTGGCCTGATTAGAAACAGACAGCTCTGGATTAATGACCAAATACATCTTTACAATGTTTTACAGGGATCATAGTTTGGCCTTGGCCTTGTGTGCACATAAACCCTGGGAAAATACACACAAACGCTGTCAAACAACACCAGCAGTACCTCACAGAAGCCGCAGAGTTCAGCTCAGAATCGGTTTGTGGGTCAGAGTGTCAGATTTCTCTCAGGTTTTAAACATCAAAATTAAACCCAGAGAGAAAAGGAGAAAAATCGTTTTCATCTGAAAGCTGCAAAAATATCTCTGCAAACTTTCTCTTTTCTATATCTGTAGATTGTGCATCATAGCATCCCATCTATTTATTTATTTATAATCTTTTTTTTTTTTTTTTTTAATAGTAATAAAGTTCTCAAAATGTGTCAAACACAGACAAATATCTAATGTTGCACATTAAAAAACAAGAAAACATTAAAAACACACTCAATAATGAGTTCCATTGTTAAGGTCAGTAAAAATCCAGTAAAAAAATGAGCAGATCCTTTCTAAAAAGAAAGATTTTTAGGGATTCCCCACACTATGAAATGCTGATGTTTATTAGTGTGAATCTGCAAAGATCATGTAGGTTTCCTCTTTGATGTAACATATTCTGAGAGAATCCAGAGAATCCCCCTTTATGCAACAGATCAGAGCAAAAGAACATAATGAATCAGCAGACCTTCAGGCTGCATCGCATTAAAAACAGACATGGTTCTGTTGTGAAAGTCACTGCTGGAGTTCAGCAACATTTCTGCTCAGGAACTTTTCTTTCAAAACTTCAAAAAAAAAAGAAAAAAAAGCATATCAAAACAACATGTGGTTGTGCCACCGCTTATTCTTGGCTCGGTCCCATTTAAGATGACCTAAGGTGAAGTAAAAGTGAAAACAGATTATTAAGCTGTATAACAGCAGAATCAGGGATTTTCTTTGTCGTTTTATTTTTTATAATAGAGACTACATCCTCATCAATAAAGAGGAGAGTCCAGTTTATCAACTCACACATATAAAGTAAGTGTCTGTGGTGGTTTAAGATTCTTTAAAGCATGAAATGAGCGACTTTCAGAGCTGAAAATGAGCAGAATTTGCTACAGATTTCAAAGCTGCCATCTTGCTAGAGAACAACTTCTTTATTTCATCATGAGCGTGCCAAAACCACATTCTGCTAGAATCTGCCTGTAAAATCTGATCCAGTCTTGATGAGCCAACAGCTGGCAGTATTCACCTCACTATGAGATGAACAAAGTACAAATAGTTAGTGATCGCCATGCGCACTAACTCTAAGACCATTTTTGGCTCTTATTTGATCTCATTTTCCCCATTTTGCCATCTATGTTCCACACAGCTGTAATTTAAAGGGATAGTTCATATTTCTGCAGCATATTCCAACCAATAATTGTTCCTGGGTAATTTGAATCAACTCAAACTGAGAGATTTTATATTTAGGGGATACAAAACTATATTAGTGGATAATATTGGTTTATATTTTTTTTCATAGCCTAATAACCTCCTTATTGCTTCACAAGCGTCACACTGGTTGACGCTGTGAGTTAGCGCTGAGAGTTTAGTTAATGTTTTAGATTGTCCGACTGGCTTTATTGTGTGAAACAGCATCAGGCATGGTAATTTGCTCCTCCAGATCCTGCAGTTGTTCAAAAATTATCTCAGCAGACTCAAAATCAGCCAATGTGGCCGATCGGACGATCAGGCTGATTGATTCCTGGTAGCCTGTGAAACATTCATCTGGAGACATGTGAGTTCTTCCGCTAAGACAAGAAACTTAACAATGGTCCCTGTTCAAAAGTCCAGATCATTAATTACCCGCTGCATCCCATGAATACCAACATTTCCATTTTCAGTTGTTTTAAATCCCTAAAGTCAGCACAACGATCTGGTGGCCGACCAATCTAAAGCTGCTGGCAGATTGTTTTCCATCTTTCCAAGCTTGCTAATGTATTGACAAATGCTTGTGATGTGGGTCTAAATGTGAGAACATGGAGGTTTTTTTCACAGCTTTGAAGTGAATGTTGCTGTTGATTTGCTCATATTGTGAATAGTGTGTGTATACTGGGATGTGTGGTGTGGAATTCACTGTGTTCTGCTGCGTCATGACCGGGGAGGGTTACTTTTTCACATCAACACCTCGTTTAGTTTAGTTACCTTCTTATATTAAAGGATTAACCTGCTGTCTGTGTATTACATTTCAGTGCTTTCCAAAGAGGAAAACAAATTTTTAGCCATATCTGTCAGAAACTATGACTCTGTTCACACTGTCGGCAAATCTTGCACATATATTTTATTTTTTGAGGGGTGGTTAAGCGACACAAGGGTGAACTCTCAAATCTGGCTCATATCTGATTTATTTATTTTTTCAGATTTGTCGCATCAACATTTCAACAGCAGTTGGTATGATTGAGGCCAGCTGCAAAGGTGCTGCCCAGTGGAGGGACAGTGAGGTTTCAGACCTCGTTATTATATGGGGCATGTTGGGACTGAGCTGAATTGGCCTGCAAGGCTCTGGTGAATACAGAATACAGTTTCACTCCTTCTTTAATCAAATTTCCTCTTCAGCACATGCTGACGCATTAAACGGCGTCCGTTGGACAGACAGTTTACAGAAGCAAAGACGTGCGGTGTATTTCTGCTCCTGAACCAAAGCGTGCTGGGCGTGGCGTCGTCGTTATTGTTCTTTTGCACCCGCAGATCAGTTTGGAACTACAAACCGTTCACTCCGTAGTCGGATAGAGGCAACATTTATATAGCAATGTGAATGACAACACAAAAAAACAAGCTTTGGGACGTCATTTCTTGCTGGGTGAAGCCTATGCGTAGCGTAGTGTGAGATGAAGTGATGGTATTATTTGGTCAATACTGGGATGTTTGAGTTGCTGCTGGGTTGACTCTGTACCAGCGATGCTGCGGTATATCAGGACCGAACGAGTTGCACATTCATGCTTTTCTAAACCTCTTCAACACATTCATGGCAGCTTGCCTTATCTGGTGATAAAAAATATGTATGCTTCACTGTGAAATGTGTAGGAAGGTGTTACCAGAGTGTTATTTTACCACAGCGTCACCTCTTCCCACTGAAGCAGACTGCAGATACAGTCCAATTAACTCAGCTTGTAAGCAGCACTAATGTTTGCTTTAAGCATATTGTATATGTGGGCTCTGCCAGACTACGGCTCCCTTCATTCAAGGTTTAAATCCTTCGCTTGGCTGTCTCTGTTTAAGATTAATCCGGTTTAATTCTTCGTCATAACATCGTCTGCAACCTGCAACATTTTTCCTTCTAATGTTTATCTCAAGTCACAAAGGTCAAGTCTCTCTTCAAGGTTGCTTTGCACTTACAGCCAATTTGTTATCCAGATATTGCTTTTCTCCTCCGTGCCTATTCTGGCAATAGCGGCGAGGCAAAGAGGCCACGGTTCAGGAGGAAATGAGGCGGATAAATAGAAATAAAGGAATTTCTAAAACAACTTTCTGCAGAATCTTGAGGACCCAGAAAAGAAAATGCGAGCGTATAAATCATAAAAGATACATTATGAAGTGGGTGCAGAACAAATGCAGTGGAGTGTTTTAAAGCTAGAGTAAGATTATCACAGTCAAATTATGGCAGGATGTGGTTTTGCATAGTTATTTTCCCTCTGTGTTCCTAATACATCTCGTTTGACTCAGCAACTATCTTGTAAATCAAGTTGGTGTTGAAACATCTTTCAGGAGCGTTCTGTGCTTTTCCTCCGACCTCTCATATTCAGACAAGCCAATACATTAAATTTAGTTAATTTTATTTATATAGCACCAATCCACATCATATCATCTCAAGGCTCTTTCCAAAGTCAGACTCCATCAGATCCTCCAGGTTGGTGAGAAAGTTTCCTCTCTAAGGAAACCCAGCAGGTTGCATCAAGTCTCTCCAAGCAGCATTCACTCCTCCTGAAAGAGCGTAGAGCCACAGTGGACAGTCGTCTGCATTGTTGATGGCTTTGCAGCAATCCCTCATACTGAGCATGCATGAAGCGACAGTGGAGAGGAAAACTCCCCTTTAACAGGGAGGAGAACCTCCAGCAGAACCAGAACCAGGCTCAGTGTGAACGCTCATCTGCCTCCACCCACTGGGGCTTAGAGAAGACAGAGCAGAGACACAGAAAGCTCAGAAGCTCACATTGACCCAGGAGTACTTTCTATGTTAGAGAAGACAGAGCAGAGACACAGAAAGCTCAGAAGCTCACATTGACCCAGGAGTACTTTCTATGTTAGAGAAGACAGAGCAGAGACACAGAAAGCACAGAAGCTCACATTGACCCAGGAGTACTTTCTATGTTAGATGGTAATAGAGGATGATCTGCCTCCCTGATGATGTCACAGCTAACAGAACGCCAGACCAGGTGTACCTTCTATGAAGAGAAAAATTACAGAGGTAGCTCAGGGTAACATGAGCCACTCTGACTAGAAGCTTTGTCACAAAGGAAAGTTTTAAGATTAGTCTTAAAGTAGACGGGGTGTCTGCCTCACGGACCAAAACTGGGAGTTGGTTCCACAGGAGAGGAGCCTGATGGCTAAAGGATCTGCCTCCCATTCTACTTTTAGAGACTCTAGAAACCACCAGTAGAACCACCATCTCTCACTCGCAAATTCTGGCAAGACTAACCTCATCGTTGGAAAGTGTCTATTAGGTGTCTCAGGGTCACGAGTGAGGGGAGAATGGAGCAGCAGACAGAAGAATTGCTGCAGCTGGCGCAGTGATTTGTGTGATACAGCGCTCTGTTGTGGTTAGGAGAGCTGATCCGAAAGGTTTACCTATCGGTCTGTGTTCCCACCATCACCTATGGTCATGAAATTTGGGAAGGAGATCTCGGATAGAAGCCACTGGCCAGGTACTCCCTTAGAGATAAGGTGGGGAGCTCGACCATCTGGGCGGAGCTTGGAGTAGAGCCGCTGCTCCTCCACACCGACAGGAGTCAGCTGAGGTGCCTCGGGCATTTCTTCTGAATGCTTCCTGGATGCTTCCTTCAGGAGGTGATCCAGGCGTGTCCCACAGGAAGGAGGTCCAGTGTGCGGCCAAGGACACCCTGGAGAGACTATGCCTCTCGGCTAGCCTGGGAACGTCTCAGGCTTCCCTCAGAGGAGCTGGAGGAGGTGTCTGGGAAGAAGGAGGTCTCCTGAGACCGCTGCCCCCGCGACCCGGTCTCAAAAAAACAAGAGATGACGAGTATTAGTACCGAACTCAGTTAGATACTGTGTAAATTTTTTGAGTATGCTATTTTTTATAACTAATAACTGCCATTGTTTCCTTATGTTTTCCTCACTATACTTTCTACCCTATCTGCATGTTTCCATTTGCATTTAACGTTCCAGCTGGTACACCTAAATTTCCCCTCTCAGGGACAGTAAAAGATATTTCTATTCTTTGCTGTTCATCTGGATTTCTCTGCATATACTGACATCTCGTACAGCTCTTGTAGAAATTAGCTGTATCAGTTTAACAGGATACCTTTAGTTTCTAAAAGATCAAATGTATTAGGTTTTTTTTGCCTTTAACTGGAAAACAGACAGGAAAATGGCTAGTAGACTAACAGGAGAAGCTAAGCAGGCTATACACCTACAGGTATGATTAATTTACATTTTAAACCAATAAACTCAGTCTGCGGAACAACCTTATTAAAGTTCTAATTATCAAATATACTCCTAATTATCTCCTGAAGATCCTTGATACCGTCTTTGTGTGTGGTCTGTTCATTGCTGCTATTATTTCAAATCATATCCATGTGTATGAACAACTCATTTCCAAGCATTATTCTGTGCTGTGTCCCTGGGGACAGTGAGGTCAAGCCCTTGGTAATTTATTACACAAACAGTTTAGAATTACCAGGGCCATTAAATCCAAGAACAGCTCCTGCCTCTGCACCATGAAGGAAAGGCAGGTTTGGCAGCCAAGGTCGGTAATTCAATCACAAGTTTCATGTCAGCTGAACACGCAGAAAGACAGTAGAGTAATTTTTTTTATTATATTTGTTCTGCCCTAAAAGATATTTTTGTATTTTAATTTTCCAAGTATTAGCTCATCCCACTTCTCAGTTTTACCCTCATACTCAGCTCCTCTGAGTGTAAAAATTAATTGCTGATATTACGTTTCCCTCTGTGTGTGCAACGTTATTTATTGCGATGACTGTCTCAGTCGTTGTGTCCTTGGGCAAGACACTTCACCTGCGTTACCTGCTGCCGGTGGTCAGAGGGTCTGATAGCGGCGATGGATGGCAGGTTCTGTGAGTCTGCCCCAGGGCAGCTGTGACTACCAACATAGCTCACCACCGTCAGGGTGTGAATGACTGACTGTAGTGTAAAGTGCTTTGGGGTCGTCGGTCTAGATGAAGTCATTTTCTATATTTACCATGATAAGGAGCTTTATTTATCATACATACAAGGTACATACAATGAAATGTCATAGCTCAGATGGAGGATTAGCCTGCGCCACTAATGGCCGACCTGACGAGCGTGTCTTTAGTGGTAGAGGAAACCTACGCAGACACGGGGAGAACATGCAAACTCCACACAGAAAGGCCCCCTGCCGAGCCCGGGACTCGAACCCAGGACATTCTTGCTGTGAGGCAATGGTTAGCACTGGGCAGGTTAGATTTGTGCCACCTGAGCCGTGGGTCTCTGCAGCTCCTCCAGAGCCACCATGGTCCTCCTGCTTCGCTGATCAATGCTCTCCTGGTCCAGCCTGTCAGTCCAGGTGGACGTCCATGATACACCTGTTGGATTTTTATTTTAAATTTATAGACCCTATTCCTCCACTTCATAGCTATGCACTGTTTGTGTTGGTCATTAATTGCAATAGAATCCTTTAAATTAAAAAGAAATAAATCATATGAATATTTGTAAGGCACTTCATATCACCAATTACACAAAAGCTTTTCTTTAATCAATAATGTATTCGTATAGCCCTATCCACATCCACAAAAGTGCTTAACAGAAATCAATATATAGCAACAAAATCACACAAGAAAGGAAAATAAATGTTAAAAACAAGGTAGATGGAAGCAGAAGTGCCGAGTTGAGTTATAGATGGAAGATCTGGTGGAAGATGATTCCAGAGACGAGGGGCGGCTTCAGAAAAAGGTCGGTCACCTCAGCGTTTGGACTTTGTCTGTGGAACCATGAGGAAATGTGGACTGACCTCATGGACCTGGTGCGAAGACAAACTCGGATTAAAGGAGGGAGTACAGCTATTAAAAACAAATAAAAGTTTAAAATGTACCCTAAAACAGACGGGTAGTGAAAATAAAACAGGTACAACGTGTTCCCGTCTGGGAGTGGAGTTAAAAGGCGAGCTGCTGTGTCCTGAACGCCCTGAAGGTGACCAAGGGACGACTGGAGGACACGGGCGCAGAGGACGGCCCGACAGTCGACTCTGGAACTGATAAAAGCTGGAGCAGCTTTCTGCAGGTCTAAATAAGACCCGAGCTCAGTTAAAAGGCATAGATGATAAAAGCCAGACTGAACTGCTCAGCAGATTTGTTTGTCAGACATACTGACTGTTTTACTCGGACATCTTTAATTAATAACGACAGGGGAAAAGCATATCTTCCTAAGAAAGATATTCCCTTATCTTATATTTAACAAAATACAATTTCAGAGATTACAACAAGCGCAGCAGTAGAGCAGGAGCTTCTTTGCTGGATGAGGCATTTTTTCCACATCTCTAACCAAAATGGTGATCAGATGTTGCCCCTCCCTTGGCCCGCATACTTCTTGGTCTTGACATGATTGCACTGGAGGTACTTTTCCTGTACTTATATCCCCATGACTCATCCGTCACACTGATTATGACTTTGCCCATTGGCACCAGCAGGAATAAACATCTCCAGCCACTTGAAAGCGGCGGTGGCTCCCTCTGACATCTACGGCCACGCAGCAGACGCAGGGACAGGCAGGCAGACTCGCTAACCCGACCCCAAACACGGTTTGGGCGATCTGACAGGGAGGGCCCTGCATCGTTTAGGCTCCGCTGGGATGACTCCATGTTCCTGCAGAGTTAAAGAGAGCATCGCGTTACAGTTTTAATCATTAGCAGGGAGCAGATCTTTGTAACAGAAGCTGAGATGACTCTGAGGAATTACTACAATATTTGTCGTTTTGGAGTTTTAGGGTTAGGGTTAGGTCTTCTATGGCAAGACTCTCTCAGCATCCCACACATTGGCTTTGTAATATTTCACCACTCCTTGCAGTCGTTTAAAGGTCTCAGGTTGTCAGGACATCTATGTCCACACCTCTCTTAAGGCAGGGGTTCCCAAAGTGTGTGTGTGTGTGTGGGGGGGGGGCGAGACCCTCCAGGGTGTCAAGAGGCACGACCTGGGGGTCACAAGATGATCCGAATGATGATTAAACATTTCTTACTTCACAACATCAGAGATATGCTATTTTAATATAGCGACTATGCCTTTAAGAGTGGAAAATTATTATTGTTCTTGAAAATTTACAACTTTAAGAATTAGAAAACATCCAAGTTCCTTATCACAAATATGTGTATTTGAGTGGAAATTGACTATTTTCTTTAATTTGCAATGGCCATAAATAAAACATTTTTGAAGGAAATATGACAATAAGGTCATAATATTATGAAAACAAGGTCTAAATATTACATCAGCAAAGTCACACAGTCGTTTGCACAATAATTTCAACATCATGTTACTAATAATAATTTGATTCTTAAAAGATGTTCTCACTTGTGAAACAGTGAGTAAAGTTATACTTTGGTATCCTCTAGTTTTAAAGGTATACTATGCAACCTGGTTTGATTTTCCAGCGAGGCTCCCCCCAGAGGGCGAAAGTAAAAGTGCACTGTCATAAAGATGCTCAGCTGTTCTACTGGTTTCTCCATCAAGCCAGGCGCGGTTGTTTTGAGCTTAGCAGACAGGCGAACGCAACAAAAAGTTGAAAAAACGGCAGTACAAACAATGACTAACACAGTGAAGGTATGAACATCAAGCTTCCCGCAGCGCTATCTTGGTGAGGCGGCCGCCACGGCCGCCTCGCCAAACTCACGCTCCCGCCTCGCCAACATTAAAAAAAAAAAAAGAAGAAGAATAATAAACTCGATATTCTTGCATGTTTGACGTTAACACGCGGTTCTTTGTTGCTTTCGCGCGTGCATGTAGTGAATAGCAGGGCAAAAACACATGGAGTTCTCGCCGTAAAGCAAGACCGACTCTCGCGGTCTTGCACCAGACTTCTGAGCCTGTGTGTGCGGGCCGAGGGCTCCTGCAATTGCAAGTGCGGTATTTCCCCCACACACCCCCAGGGCGGCCGAGAAAACCTTTGTTCGACCTGAAATGACTCATTTAATCATCCAAAACGGTATGGAACACATTAATTAACTGAAAAATGTTGCATAGTATGCCTTTAAAACGGGGCAGATAGCGTCATTTTGTAAGAGTGATCTTGAAATTACTACTGTTTTCTCGTAGTTTCCCAAAAACAAAGCCCACATCTCTCTTGCCTAAAAGGGGTCATTGGTCTCTGGCAGATTTAGTCGCAGGCTGAAAAGTTTGTGTACCCCTGTCTTAAGGTGAACCTGAGATTTTCTCTCCCGTTTAGTTCTAGACTCTTTCTGAGTCACTCTGGAACTTTAATTTACTGCTCGTTAAGTCATTCGTTTACCCTTACTTGGGTACTAAAAAGTAAAATCCCTCTTCAGCTTTGGAGCAGACAGAAACCGTTTAAGGAAACCTGCAAAGATCACACCAGCGCTGAAGGAGCAGCAGGAAGTGCCACTGGTAAATGGAGCAGAATCTGCTTCCACCTTTATGGCAAAACTAAAGAGAACCCCAGATCATGATGCCGTCACCACCGTGTTTTACTGTGGAGGTGGTGTTTTGGTGATCTGTTTCTGCACCAAACTAAACGACACACTTTCTCCTATAAGGTTTGGATTCTAACCGGGTCTGGGTGTTTTCTTTGAAAGAAAATGATTCTGCTACACGGCTCTACTTCCTACATGGAGTACTACTTTCTGCCTCTTAGCCTCCTGAATGATTAGTTTGTGTTTTGTCTTAAGTTCAGAGAAAGTGGCCTTTTTTGCCACTATTGTCCCATATATTCTATAACTAATGCTGTGGAACTTTTAGAGCCCTTCCCCTGACGGATACCTTTGTACGATGAAATCCCTTGTAACCTCTTACACATTTGCACCATCCAGCTAAAGCCTTCGTTTGGACAAAAGTCGAATAAATCTGATGAGGACAGCTGAACTTTATTTAAGGTCTTATCCTTATTTAACCTGATTTCTACAGATTCTGTGTCGTTGATGTTGATATTGAACCAGAAGGTGATTCTAAAGGTCAGGGGTGCTCATGCTTATGCAACCACGGTTTTGCACCTTTAGCATGTTTAATTTACGGCTGTTTCTCTGTCGATTTGAGCAAAATACGTCATAAAAACCTTGATTTATTTTTATATTTTTACCTGAGTGTGCACTTTTAGAAGACGTATAAAGTAGAAGAAACATACTTGCAATTATTTTTAAGCACGGGTACATTATGGAAGGATGAAGGGATGAAATGGCGATGCCTGGGCATGACGAGGGCTATGAGGTGCGGTATAAATTGTCACAGGACCGAGGTGAACTGGAGAGATCTTCTGTACACCAGCTAAATATCCTGATGGCACGGTTGTATCCTAAATGATGCTTTTTGTTTGTTTCAGTACCCTGCAGCCTTGATGAACCTCGGAGCGATTCTCCACCTCAACGGGAAGCTACAGGAAGCTGAAGCCAATTACCTCCGGGCTCTCCAGCTGAAACCAGATGACACCATCACCCAGTCGAATCTGCGAAAGCTTTGGAACATCATGGAGAAGCAAGGCCTGAGGACCGCAGGCCCCTGAGATCTCCCATCCCGCCTACATGCCATCTGCACACCAGACCCGAGGAGAATGCTGGCCTTCGTGCCCTCATTTGGTTTTCTCCTCCAGAAGCGAAGGAGGAGACTGAGAGAGGATATTTGCAGAGATGCAGCAACTGTGCTGCACAGCCCCCCCTAATCACCTTTGAGCTCTGCAAACACCTCAGGCCTGCAGCTTTGCTCAGTGTAGCTTGCTGTTAGGAAGGGCCCTGCATGATATTTGGATTCCTCTCTGCAGATTTAATATACTCACACAATCCTTTCATTTTTTTTTTTTTTATTCAAGAACAGCTCAAGTTCAAGTGAGGCCACAGGTTTATCGCTCCAGCCTGAGAAACATGGAGGGGTGAAGGAACTTCTATCAGATTTTTTTTTTTTTAGTTTTTCTTGAAAATGAAGAAAAGGAGGTACAGTCAAATGAAGAACTGGACACAACGTTTTGAAATCATTCAGATTTTCGTTCCTTGCAGTTCAACCTTCTCAGTCGGTTACGCTAATCTAATAAATTACGTTTTACTCTTAGATTACAAAAAAAAGAAAAAAGCTCCTGGTATTGATTCCAAATTGTAGTAGCTGTCCTGGTATTCAGAGGAAAGCATGAAAAGGGAAAGCAAGGTAACTATTGCAGCACAGTAAGATCCTCTAAAGCCTCCAGAAGGCTGTGATTCGCCTGTTTAAGCAAGAATAGAAGAACAGAGTAACTTTGTGATGACTTTAAGGTTTTAAAATCTTCAGAAGCTGAAAGTGAACAGTTGATCCAGCCAAACACAAATGTTAAGCCAATGTCCACTCTTTCGTCTCACATGGATCACTGCACCGTCACGCCTCGTTCAAAGACAAATGTTTAAATGCCTTTCTGTTCAGATATAGTTATTTTAATGTGTCTGTTTGGATAAATCCTAATATATAGCCACCATGTTTTTAGCATACAGCAAACTGTAGCTCCATTTCTGAGGAAGGTTGGCTTGTTTCAACGCAGCACACGGCGTTTCCAGTACTCCTAAATCTGTTCTTGGATCTACGTTGTATATATTTTGTCTAGTTTTCATATATTTGGTTGGTTGTCAGTATTTTTAGTACAAAGAGCACCTTAATTAAAGTTTGTACAGTATTTGTGAGTATTTGTCTGCCCCAGTCCTACACATTTAGGTCCGTCTACAGTTTAACACACTCTGAGTTATTGCTCTGTTTTATTATATATATATATATATATATATATATATATATATATATATATATATACAGGGATATCCAGAGCTACCTAGCTACCGGTACTGGATCAAGATCTCAGCTACATGAAGTTTAGTCTCGTCTGAGACTTCATCCCAGCTGGACCCTCGGTCAGCTTTGTGGCAGCAACTTGTGTAGATGTTTTTTTTTAAATATATTCACCTCTCGTTTATGAAAGCCTGTGTGTATTGATTGGTTGATAGCGAGTCTGGGTTTCCCCGTCTCAATGCAACCCTTTAAAGTGGTGACAGCAGCAAAGAGAGACTGTTCTGGGGGCTGCAGCTTGCAGACTGTCTGCAGCAGAGACAGCCTGGAAGTGGCACGCTGTGCTCATATATCCACAGAGAGCGGCGGCATCGCTGGTCATCAAATGTTTTATGTTCCAAGTTAATGCAGCACAGAAACAACTTGAACCGCATGTTAGAAATGGAAATATCAAGACTGAGCGGAAGCATGCTGTGTTGGTGTTGCTTTACTTTACTGCACTTTAAAGCCACTGAGTTTTAAAGCTCACACTGTGCTATGAAAAAGTATTCGGCCCCTTTACAGATTTCTCCTGATAACCTGTCTAAATATTTAAAAGAAATTATGAATATAGCGAAAATTATGATTTTATTTGTTAGATGGGAAAAACCAGCAAAACCAACCTGACCCAAAGTGAAAAGTAATCGCCCCCAACCCCGTGAAAATATCATTTACAAACTGCTCTCTGTATCTATTCAGGTTATCTATGTTTTAAAATTAGCTTGATGTTCTGAAACATTTCATTCTCAGTAATGAGAATAAAACCTGTAAGGGTGCACTTACGTTTTCACAGCGCTGCATGTGCCGTTGGTCCTGATGAAGTCTCTGACTGCGACTGACCATCAGTTCTGATCTGGACGTCCCACCGGTCACCAGGATCGGCTGCCACTGTTATTTCTCACTTGTAAACTGCAGGAAGACAATTTGTTGAAGCTTCTGTGCGTTTTTGGTCCTTCTGGAGGAGAATCCAGCCCCCCCACCCACCCCACCCCGATCCGCTTCAGGAGGAGGAGGTTTTGACAAGCGGTGTTCTTTGTAGCGATCCTATTGTCGTCTCCACGGTGCTGTTCCTTCACTATGATGGCGATGAGGAAATGTTAGCGGTTGGCTTTGATTTCTGGCCTCAGTCACACCCACACATTCCTTCCTGGTGTAAATATTTAACGTGTTGATGAAGAAACACGAGATTTTTTAATGTCTGTGGGAAGGTGTAAAAAGAAGAAGTGTTTCACTCTGTGTCTCTGCTCAGGGATCTCAAGCAGTGGGCTATTGCAGAAACTTGTTCACAGAGAGTTTACTAAATTAAAATTTATTTTTGAAATGTGTTGTATTTGTATAAATTATCAGGATTTGTAGCCCTGTCCTCCTTTTTTGTAAAATAAACGACAAACAATGTGCAGGAAGTGGTCTTTTCGTCTTCCCTGTGTTGCTTTTTTTCACCATCATTTGATCGTTTTCTGCTTACCGGCCTGGATGAGCCTTACTCTGTGGTCGGAGGTGACAGATAACCTAAAGAGAAAGATTTATTGCAGCATATAGCAGTTTAAGTGAGGACGCCTTTGAGTTTATGTGGGATATGAGAGTCGACGTGGTTCTCCCGCATGCTGTGGACCGGGCTTTACGGGGCATTAAAGTCCTCCCCTGCAAATTTGCCAAACTGTGTCATAAAATCTTCTCAAATGCATCCCCCGCGCTTTGATCTTTGAACAACAAAGCAGACATGTAAACATTCCCATATGCGAGGGTAGCACAGTGTGCACACATGGCTGCTGAGCCGCCGCGCTTCCAACCGCCCCCTCAGCTCAGGGCCCGCCGACGAGCAAAGGGCCCGTCCCTGTCAGCGAAGTGTGTGTGTGTGTGTGTGTGTGTGTGTGTGTGTGTGTGTGTGTGTGTGTGTGAACTCACCATGGTGCCCAGCTCGCCTTATTTGACTGGAATCCACAGACGGAGCTCACACCGTCTCTCTCTCTCTTCGACTCTTCTTCTCATCAGAGCACCGGTCCTCCTCACTTTCTGAAACTGGGAAATGGGTTTGATTTATTTGTTCTGTTTTTGTTTTTTTACAATAGAAAACATTTGAAAACCATCTTTTTTTTTTTTTATTATGGGAACAGGTGCAACTCCTTAAAGTTGAGTGTCATCAAAAAGTGAAACGGATCAACGCTACATGGATTGGAGGAGATCAGCTTGAGGTTCTGCTGGGGTGTTGGTTCTGGTGTCTCTCATCTTCCTCTTGATGACAGTCGATGGACTGTGTGTGAGGTTCTGGTCGGGCCAGTTTAGTGGCGTTACTACGGTGGCTAAAGCAGGTACTGGTACCTTTGACGGTGTGGGCTGGTACCAAGCCTTGGTGGAAAACAAAACCAGCATCTCCACTAAGCTGGTCAGCAGAAAGAAGAATTAAAAGCTGTAAAATGGTAACATGGCTGCTCCGACGCTGGACCTTATTGGACCAAGTGGACCAGAACCAACAGATGAAATAGCTCCTCAAACCTGGACCTCGGCCGCCTGGTTTCTGTTCCTCTCCACTCGTCCTCCAGACTCTGGGACCTTCATTTCCAAACAGAATGCCCCTTTTTCCTCCTTAGCCCAGGTAAGACTTTTCTGGTGTTGTCTGTGGTCCAGGACTGGTTTAACACGAGGAACCCGACAGTTGTAGCCCATGTTCTGCATACGTTCTGAATCCACGCCCTGGGAATCTCAACAAAACTCCTAAATGAGCTTTGCTTCACAATCCTGCCAAGGCTATAGCAGCCCTTGCTACTCATGCACCTTTTTATACCGCAGTTTTTCATTCCATTCAACTTTCTATCAATATACTGGAAGCACAGAGAGATAAACCCATTAGGTTGTAACCGACTGTGGTGTACTTTTATGAAGAGCAGAAAAAGTACAATTGAAATATCTTCTTTATCCGGAATTTGATTCAATCACACCAACATTCAGAATTTCTAAATTAATCACTCAAACAAATAAGGTTGTTAAAGTTTATTAACTTTTTTTTTGCATCTACATCAACTTAAAGCACCACAGACTTCCGTATACTGTTTATTCCTAGATATCATACTGTATTAACTGTGGGATGTTGTGGATAAAATCCAGTGCAGACATAACCAACCTTCCTTCTTGATCTGTTGTTGATCATCAGATGACTTTGTTGTGTTCTCTGGTTTTATTTTAGAATCCCTTCAAACACATGGCCTTTTCATTAGCATCATGACCAGTTCCATATTGTTGGGGCTTTTGTGTGCATGCAGTGAATAAACCAGCGTGTCTTCAATGCTGTTTCATTATACAGCTGAAACTCTACCTCCAGGAGTCTAATAGATTCCTTCTGCCAGGACATTCTAACTTTAGACAAAAGTAAGGAGGAGACACAGACTGTTCGTGTTTATGTATATGACGATTAATGTCAATAATCTTTATTGAAGTAACGTTTTTAAGGTTTTTTGTCCTTCTTTGACATGAATCTTTCACTTTGGGGCAGACACATTTGTGTCTCTGCTCTCCAGTGGCTAATTGCTGTTCACACTGGTCCTGGTTCTGCTGGAGGTTCCTTCCTGTTAAATAGGAGTTTTCCTCTCCACTGTCGCTGCATGCATGCTCGGTATGAGGGATTGCTGCATAGTCAACAACACAACGTCACTGTCCCCTGTGGCTCCATGCTTGAGTTGAACATGTTTTTATTTAGTCTGATTTAGTGTCAGCAGTGAGGAAAGATGCTTATGTGTCTTTGCATAAAATGTATGTAAATATCTGTGTTTTACAGTAGGCATAGAAACATTTATTGATCATTTAAACAAATGCAAACAGAATCAGGTCAATTGAAGGAAAACCATATTTGTTTCGAGCCAAAGCCAAATCCAAGTTGGAAATATTTGCATTTGTTTTATTTAGTTCATTATAATTTGTTGTGATATTCAGGAGAAGATATCCAGCTTTAAAGATTCACTGTTGATGAAATCATCTTTCCTTGAAGGAAATTGCAAATCTTGCAGGTTTTATATTTTCCTTAACATAATATCTTAATTTATGATCCTTCATAGCATTAGATAAAACTTGGATTATGTGAGTCAGGCACCTTTGGAAATAAATAAAGTCTGTCTTCTAGTTTTATGGCTTTGGTGTGTTTTATTGCATTTGGACATTTTTTTCTCCAAAACACTTCAAACTGGACTAAAGGGATTTATTTTATTATTCAGTGATCTAGAAAATCCGTCAAGCAAATGTTTTGCCGTGTGAGCTGATGAACTATCATCGCTTTGATGCTCAGCACACGGTTTGCTGTGCGTGATGCTGAGAAGTCCTTCCCTCTGGACCCGGGAGACGTTGTTATTTTTCATAGAAAAGGTATTAAGATGAAGCTTCGGCATGAGACACAGACTCTGCCTCACATTATTGAAGTGTTTTGATGTCCAGAAAGGAAATTAGTTTTTGGGTGGCGGCATTATGCCATTGTGCAATTTGTTCTACTGTAACCCAGTGGAGTTCTTTTCCCAACTTCACATTAGCCCCAAATACTGAAAATAAATCACCAAAACAGGATTAATGTTGTACAAAAATATTTATGTACATTTTACACAACAAAATCAGGTAATTTTGGCAAATGAGACGTCCAATTAACACATTTAAATTATTTTTCCAGGTCTTTGTAATGTAGAAGCCTGGCATCGTTTTGTGAAGTCATTCTTTAAGATCACTTTACTCTAATGCTCTGTGCAAACTGAAAAATACTTACACGGCCTCTCAGAGGGTAATATTGCCATTCAACCTTTTTTTCACACTTTGCAACCTCAAACTCAAAAGAATCCTGCATTAACTTTTTTAACCAACACGCAAAAAGTTGTGTGTGACAAAAAAAACAACACTGCACTCGTCCTGATGCATCTCAATAATACAGGAATGAAGAGTTAAAATGTTTAAAACGGTTCTTCTCTGTTGAACGATTCAACAGAGAAGAACTCTTCCAGAAGGACACCGTCTAAAAATCTTCAGCCAGAGCTACACTGGAGAGATTTAGATCAAAGCATATTCATGTGCTAGGATGGCCTAGTCAAAGTCCAGACCTAAATCCAAATGGAGATGTACTGATTTTAGAAATTGCTTTTCAGAGACACTCTCCAGCTATTGTAGCTGAACCTGAGCTGTTTCACGCAGACTTCAGTCTGTAGATGTGTAAATGTGGTAGAGCCAGATCCCAAAAGACCTGCAGCCATAACTGCAGCGAACGCTGCAAAGCATTCACTCAGGGAGGCTAAACACAAAAGATCACATAACTTTACAGGATTTCATTACAATGTTCCTTCTACTTCAGAACATGCACTACTTTGTGTTGGTGTATCACCTAAAATCCTAAAAAAAAAACTCAATGAGGTTCATGGTTCTAACACGACAAAAGGCAACAACAAAAAAGACTAGAGAATTAATATTGTATTAAACTGAAACTGCTCCTTTCTCCATGTTTTGCTGCACACCATGCTAAGACAAAACAGCTTGATGCAGCACAAGAAATGAATATTCAATTACTGAAACTCCCAGAATAAATCACAAACCTACAGTACATTTAGCAGTTTATGAAAACACATTTCTCAAAATGACACATTTCAAAGCATTTGCTTTAGTATTGTAAAAAAAAAAAATCCAGGCTTATAACACCAAGACTAAGTGAGTTTGAGATGTTATCACTGAGATTAACATACGTGTTGAGGAATATTCTGACAAACGGCAGGAAATGAACGCTTCGGGTTTTTGCCTCCCTCTCTTTTAAACACACCAGCATTAAATATTTGCTTTTTAGTTTTTACACCAGTGACACGTTCAATATGCGTTTAAAAACACATCTTGTGAAAAATCCAAAGCTACTGATGACAGTTTGGGGGCTCAGATTTAGAGTTCCAATGCCAAACTTTACAAATCCACCAGAATCCATTAAAGGTTGTGACTAATTGCTGGCGATCTGCTCCAAGACTTTTATTTCCTCTTTTTTGACTTTATTGCCTCATATAACAGCTTCTGTAATAAACAAGCGTCCTTGCTTGTGTTTGATTCTTCATGGTTGGCCGGCCGTGCTTATACAGGTGTCCTACGTCAGCAGGAAGGGCAGTAAAAGACACAAGCCAGATCCCCATCTCCTGAAAATGGCCACCTCTGAGGATTTACAGAGCTCTATAAACAGGCACACCCTGGAGGCCTCCTGAACACACAACACATTTCAGGAAAAGGCACCATTTTTTTTATGTCCACGTAGACAGAATGCACTTTGTCTTCCCTCTCCCTCTGCTTTCTCTGTGAAGCAATAAAGGTCCAAACTGGAACGCTGCAGTGTTTGTGTAGCATATAGATGAGAGCGCCTGCATGTGTAAGGAAGCAGGTGCCTCCTGCGCACATCAAGAATGCAAAATTGATTCGTTCCAGAGGCTAGATGTGGAAAACACTGGTGCGATCCATGACAGCTGGATTCCCAGTCAGTCAACATGGACTGTTTGCATGCCGAGAGCGAATGAAGGCCACAGGAAAATATTTGAAGTTAAGTCTTGTGAGAACCAGCTGAATTTCTCAGTTCCTTTGGGGCTTTAACCTAAAGCCTCCAGAAGATCAGTGTCAGGCAACACAGAGATAAACATCAACCCCTCAGCTTACCTTGGAAGAGTTGATCTCAGGTGATTCGATACATAAAGGCAACAAATAAGACAGTAGCACCCTTCCTGAGCATTTTCCCTCTGGTCTTTTGATCGGTTCTGGAGCAACGTCACATATTCACCGTGCCACAGTGGAACTATAATGCTGTGGATTGTTTTCATACCTGTAGCCTTCGCCTGACTGATCAAAGTTTTCAGCAAAATCCTTCTGATTCTTCGTAATATCTCTGGTAATTATGGATTTAGAATAAAGGCTGTAAATTATGAATTAAAAAGGTCCTAACAGGAGAGCTGAGCCTTATTTCAGTTTAATCACACAGCCTTTGATTGATGGCAAGTGTGGACCCATGAAGACTGAATGCTGGAATTGGATAAAAAGCTCTTCACACTACAGATTAGTTAAGGCATATGCTCACTAATGAAACCAAGTTTCTCTTTTTTCCATTTCCCTTCTAACAGATTGGATTGTGTTTCAGTTAAATTGTACCAAAACCCAAATGCATCAACAAAAGCCCAAAATGATGAGACTCTGTGTAACCTTCTCATGGCAGCATGGCATCTTATATAGGACATCTTTTGACTAATCTGTATAATCTGATTGAATTTGACTCTGTAAAGTGCCTTGAGATGACACGTTTCATGAATTGGAGCTATATAAATAAAATTGAATTGAATTGAATTGAATTGAATGGACAGACTTTTTAAATTCTAATACTTTCTAGGGCATCACCTCATCACAACTGATTTAGTAAATATTTATATTAGCACGCACTCATGATTTTGGCAGGTCTAGCTATAATTGTTATAGTCACAGCTAACAGGCTTAAATTGGAGGCAATTTTTAGACACCTCTCCAGGCGTCTTTGACAATTCTATCAACTCACTTCAGCTAACTGTAGTTGATTTAGGAGCCCAGGAGGATGGGCCTCCATGTGCTTTAAATCAGCAGCGCTTCACCTGTAGTCGCTCAAAAACGGACAAAGACTCCTGGATAGGTGTTAAAATGTTTTCTGAAAAACTGAGTGATAGTCCGGTTGCCTCTAATTTAAAGGAGCAATAAGTACCAACCACACCTAGTGGTTAAAATCACAATCCCTCATGCATGCTCAGTATGAGGGATTGCTGCAAAGCCATCAACAATGCAGACGACTCTCCCTGTGGCTCTACGCTTCCCCAGGAGTGAATGCTGCTTGTCGGGACTTTGAAGCAATCAACTGGTTCCTTATATAGGACATTTTTTGACCAATCTGTATAATCTGACTCAATCTTTATAATCTGATTGATTTTGACTCTGTAAAGTGCCTTGAGATGACATGTTTCATGAATTGGCACTATATAAATAAAATTTAATTGAACAACACTCACATAACACCTTTCACAGAGACCCACCATTTACTCAACGCCCCGTTGTTGCTGTGAAACTCCACTGAGTTTTTATTTCCACAGGACGGGTCTACGATGTTGTTTTCTGCTCTAGTTCTGGTCCGCTTCTCTTACTGGCTTCCATGTTTGCAGGCTGCTGCTCTTATGCCAAGATAAAATACCTGCGCTCTGTTTTGGTAACGGAATGTTACTTCCATCCCGGATGACAAGTTAGAATGATTTAGGCTGATTTTACAGTAAACACCTCACTTATGGCTCCTTTAAGCCTGTTTGCCGTGATCTGGATAACTGAGAATTTGTACAGTTAAAGGTTAAAAACTTGCAGTCTGTTGGATCACATAAGTCATTTCATTGGTGAGGATGATAGCTTCCTCTTCCTCCTCCTCCTCTCCATCTAAGTGCCTTCAAAGTTTCTGATCACTGACTGGAGCTGCTGCTGCTTCAGCTGCCAGATGCTTCTGTCTTTGCTCTCTTTGTTTCAGCCTTAGATTGTAAGGGTAACTCTGCTGCATGCTCAGATAGCCAACATTTGGGGGGGGGGGGGGGGGGGGTAAATATTTTATAATTTCATTTTGTTTCACTCCTTGTTGCTCCACCAACAAGGAGTCTTCATATAATATGTTTACAGCCAAATCAAACTGAATCATGCTCTGAGTTTGACAAATTATTTATTTATGACGGAACCATGGACAGATTTTTTTAGTCGCTTTTCTCAAGAAAAATACAAGACATAAAAAACAAAACTATGATAGCAACAAAGTAGGAAAAAATGAGTAATTGTGGTTTTAGTGTAAAGTGCTTTCAGTGGTCAGTATGACTGGAAAAAGGCTTTATAAATTAAATCTGTTTGCCAATGTTTAACTGATTAAGGTACAGTTAAACTAAAACTTGTAGCTACAGGAACTGACCATTTTGAAAAGTTGAACATTTCGTCCTTTTACCAAACGGTTGGAGCGTGGTGTTGAACCTGAACAAGACACTTCACCTGCAGGCTGTGAATGGGTGAATGTGTGAATGACTGAATGTTGTGCAAAGTGCTTTGGGGTCGTCGGCCCTGATAAGGCTCTATATAAACACATTAACCGTTTATTTGGACCGCACTTATCGTATAAAGAGTCTTTAACCAAAAGACCTTTTCGGATGCAGCCAAAATTTGCTCTTTGCACTTGGAACTTAAAAAGGAAATCACTTCTCACCTTTATAAGCGGTTCACTTAAAAAGCTGCACAGGAAAATGTAGACAAGTTAGAATTACACATAGCAACCATAGAAACAACATAGAAAATATCAAAAGTAATAATTCCATGGTTCTGGCCTATCAAATAATAAAATTCCAGTAAAAACGTTTGTTGCTTTAATCTGGTAAAAATAAAAAAAAAGGAATATTCAAACCTTTACAAGGCTCCGTATGAGACAAGACAGACTTGATTTGAAATCCCTCTCATTCTCTGGCTCTCAGGCTCTGGTATGTTGTCTCAAGCTGAAATTGGCGTTCTTAAAAGCCGGACAGCAAAGCAAACAGAAGAAAGGTCATGCAGGCAAGCGTTTGTAGTCACAGTCACGGCTGTGTTCTGTGCTGTTGTAACTCTGTTTATCTCCATGAGCTTCTGTGATTTCCTAAACACAGCTTGAGTTTGACATGTTTACAGCGTTTTGTCTCGTTCATGGAAACAGAACCGTGCGAAGGCTGAGCTCTCTTCAGATGCCACATTTCTAACACAGTTGTCTGATCGGTTCTGCATACATTCTGTAGCAAAACAACCCTAAAAATTAGCCGCCTGACGGACACAACAGCTCCATCCGTTAGAGAAAAACAAGGATTGCTTTCATCACACAGCCCTTTCTGGCTGACATGTGGGCTGACAAAGATTAGTTTGATTCAGTGTATACAGTATACAGAACTGTGAAAAAGTATTTGGAAAACTTAGTAAATACAAACAGCAGTTTTCAAATCATGGTTTTATTTTTGAGGAAAGAAAGTTTTCCAAACTAACCTGGTCCACATTGTTATGATACATAATGAATGGAAAGCTGAGTTCAATTTCACGTGCAACACCCAGGCTCTGTTATTGCCAGGCCTGTGGAATGAAAAAAAAATCACCTACATATTCAATCGACTTTATTTATATAGCTCCAGTTCACAACACTTCATCTCAAGGCACTTTTCAAAGTCAGCCAAATGAAATCATAAAAACAGACTGGTCAGAAAGTTTCCTCTCTAAGGAAACCCAGATGGTTGCATCAAGTCTCTCCAAGCAGCATTCACTCCTCCTGAAAGAGCGTAGAGCCACAGTGGACAGTCGTCTGCATTGTTGATGGCTTTGCAGCAATCCCTCATACTGAGCATGCATGAAGCGACAGTGGAGAGGAAAACTCCCCTTTAACAGGGAGGAGAACCTCCAGCAGAACCAGAACCAAGCTCAGTGTGAACGCTCATCTGCCTCCACCCACTGGGGCTTAGAGAAGACAGAGCAGAAACACAGAAAGCTCAGAAGCTCACATTGACCCAGGAGTACTTTCTATGTTAGATGGTGATAGAGGATGATCTGCCTCCCCTGATGATGTCACAGCTAACAGAACGCCAGACCAGGTGTACCTTCTATGGAGAGAAAAATTACAGAGAACAAAAAGCTAAAAGCTGAAATAACAACAAACAATGCAAAATGGAGAGCAGTAGGAGAACTCAGCAGAGAGAGAGAAATAGACCCTGATGTCCTCCAGCAGCCTAAGCCTATAGCAGCATAACTATAGAGGTAGCTCAGGGTAACATGAGCCACTCTGACTAGAAGCTTTGTCACAAAGGAAAGTTTTAAGATTAGTCTTAAAAGTAGACGGGGTGTCTGCCTCACGGACCAAAACTGGGAGTTGGTTCCACAGGAGAGGAGCCTGATAACTAAAGGATCTGCCTCCCATTCTACTTTTAGAGACTTTAGGAACCACCAGCAGACCTGCAGTCTGAGAGCGAAGTGCTGTGTTAGGAACATACAGGGTAATGGGGAGTTTTTCTTCCCACTGTCGCTTCATGCTTGCTCAGTATGAGGGATTGCAGCAAAGCCATGTACAATGCAGACGACTGTCCCTGTGGCAGTCGTCTGCATTGTTCCCCAGGAGTGAATGCATTGTACATTCACTCCTGGGGAACTCTACGGTTCCCCAGGAGTGAATGCTGCTTGTCGGGACTTTGAAGCAATCAACTGGTTTCCTTATATAGGACATTTTTGACCAATCTGTATAATATGATTGAACTTGATTTTGTAAAGTGCCTTGAGATGACATGTTTCATGATTTGGCGCTATATAAATAAAATTGAATTTAATTGAATTGAATTGAATTAATCATAGCTCTGATATATGATGGAGCTTGATTATTAAGGGCTTTATACGTTAGAAGAAGAATTTTAAATTCTATTCTTGATTTAACAGGAAGCCAATGAAGGGAAGCTAAATTGGAGAAATATGATCCCTCTTGTTGATTTTCAAGTCCATTACCTGAGGCCAGGAGAATATCATTAGTGACCTTCACCAGAGCTGTTTCAGTGCTATGATGAGCTCTGAAGCCTGACTGAAACTCCTCAAATAGATCATTACTTTGTAAATGTTCACATACTTAATTAGCAACTAATTTCTCAAGAATTTATAGGATAGGAAAAGAAGATTAGATACAGGTCTGTAATGTATTAAGTCATCTTGATCAAGAGATGTTTTCTTAAGTAAAGGTTTAATAACAGCTACTTTAAAGCCTATGGTACATATCCATTTACTAAGGATAGATTAAACATGTCAAAAAAGGGGAGCACCGATCACTGTGGCAACATATAGTATCCCAAACTATCTCAAAAAGCATCAGATAATGTTCCAAGCTGTCATCCACGCATGGAGAGAACACGGAACAACAGCCGTTCAGTGATTTATAGACTAACAGAAGTAAATTAAAGTCTATCCTCTGAGCTACAGGAAGCCAGTGGAAGGACTTCAGAACCGGGTCCATGTTCTCTATCTTCCTGGTTGTAGTGAGGACACGAGCAACAGTGTTCTGGACCAGCTGCAGTTGTCTGACTGTTTTTTTTAGGCAGACCTGTGAAAAAGTTGCAGTAATCAACGCGACTAAAGATAAACACATGAATGAGTTTCTCTAGATCTCGTTGGAATATCAGTCCTTTAATCCTGGAAATGTTCTCCAGGTGGTAGAACGCAGACTTTGAGACGGTCTTTATGTGTCCTTAAAGGTTCAGGTCTGAGTCCATCACTACTCCCAGATTTCAGGCCTGATCTCTAGCTTGTAGCTGTAATAATTGAAGCTGCTGCTGCTGACTCTATATCGTTCCTCTTTAGGTCCAAAGAAAATAACTTCAGTTTTGTTTCTGTTCAGCTGGAGAACGTTTTGGCACCTCTGTGCATTGGTTTGTTCTTAGCATTCGTTCAGTACATGGATGGTTCAGAGTCACCTGGTGACATTGTGATGCAGAGCTGAGTATCATCTGCATAGTTATGGTAACTAATCTTGTTTCTTGTTATAACCTCAGCTAGTGGGAGCATATAGATGTAGAATAGAAGGGGTCCCAGGACTGAACCTTGGGGAACCCCACATGTGACTTTTGTCCGCTCTGATGAGAAGTTACCTGTTGACACAAAGACGTCCCTGTTTTTTAGGGAGGATTTGAACCAATTAAGAGCTTTACCAGAGAGTCTGACCAGCTCTCCAGTGGCTTTAATAATATTTCATGGTCAACAGTGTCAAATGCTGCTCTGAGGTCCAACAGAACCAGCACTGTGGTTCTTCTTGTGGAAGAACCCAGAACAACATCTGCAGTTCTCAGTCAGAGGTCATGAATCAGCAATAAGAAAAGGAAACTTGGCAAAAATGGCATCTAAGAGTTCCAAGGTCAGAACCACTGCTGACCCAAAAGAATGCAAAGACCTGTCTCACATTTACCAAAAAAAATGTAAATATCCTGATGATCCCCTCAAACAGTTGGAAAATATTCTGTGGACTGAAGAGACAAAAGTAGAACTTTTTGTTTTAAAATTAACACAGACCCTCACACCTGCGTTCAAACAAGATGGTCCATGGTGGCTTATAAACAGATTTTAAAACAAAACCAAACAAAGGTTATTGGATTGACCTAGTCAAAGTCTGGACTAATTGAAACACTATGATGTGACCCAAAACAGGCCTTTAATGCTGGAAAACCCTCCAATGTGGCTCAGTTAGATTAGGCCAAGGGTGAAATAACCAGTTATCAGGTTAAGGAGGCAGCCAGATCAATTTGGATAGTTTGTTGTTCCTTACTAAATTATTAGAAGACTAGTTTTTGTTACATTATCTTTGTCTAATAATAACATTTGTTTAATGATCTGCCAATTACTAGAAAGGGAGCAGATTCTTCTTTACACTACTCCGTACTGCAGATGTGGTGTGACAAACATCAGCTGGTCACTTGGGTATGTGAACTTAGCCATGAATCAAAGGAAACTTTTAGATTTTTCAACACAATATTAACGGCAGCTGTGGCACATTTTATGTGGATATAGCATTTTAATTCCCTATCTAATTAAATAAGTTAAGCTTATTTCACCTTTTTTCAAATATTTTTGCTTCTTAGCTCCTGTTGGGAACTGAGTTTTGTTCAGAACATGTTTTAGACCAATCATAAATATTGTTGTAACTTCAATGTTAGAAAGTTCCTACTTATTTTATTTTTTAAGTGCCTTTAGTCAGCTCTTTTACGGCTGAGTTGCCCAGCTTGTTATTTATCTGCAACACAGTGGGAATGGCTGATGAAGTTCCTCAGAGACCCATTATAGCTGGCAACCTGTCCCACTCAGCCTCCGCAACCATCCATCATGCAAATCTAGAACACGGACAACACATTCAAGCCTGCCATGATCTGCTTTACTATACCCAGATGTCAAAAACCAGTAAAAGGGTCTGCTGTTAACAGCCATGAACATTTCCTTTTTTTAAGAAAAGAAACTTTCATAACTACTGAAATTGGACACTAGTGGGGGATTGTGGAAGGAGCAACATGTCTCAGATCAGTAGAGGCCCTTTTGCCAAGTTTGACACGTTTTACCTCAGCTCCATACCTGCTCTCCATGCATTAACTGAGTTCAGGAGCTTGTTCCTGGAAAGCAGGGAGGCTGCTGGGTTATTCTATGCTCAGCTGGTAAACAAGGTAACTTGCAAACAGAATCCCTCCCCCCCCATCAATGGTCTGTTCTAATGGGAACTTCTCAGAGCTTGGGCTTGGATATTAACTAGTTGGCCTGATTGACACAGAAGTTTAAAGCTGCCTCAATATTCAGTGGTTTTCTTACGTTGATGCTATGTTGACATGTAGATCTCATATTCTGCTGTCATATTCTGTTAAATATATTTAAGAAAAAGTGAGAATTTTTGATATAACACGCACCTCGTTCAGAAACATTTTGATCAAGGTGTCTATGAATCAGGCACATATTTCATTTCTGAAATACCTTTAAAGGGGGCTAGTTAAGTATTTTGACTATAAAAAGAAAACAAAAGATTATATATTCATCTTCTAATACAGGGGTGTCAAGCTCCAGTCCTCGAGGGCCGGTGTCCTGAAACTTTTAGAGGTTTCCCTGGTCCCACACACCTGAATCAAATGGCACAATTAGCTCCTCAGTATGCAGTCAGGTTCTTCAGAGTCCTGAATTACCTGATTATTTGACTCAGGTGTGTCAGACCAGGGACACATCTAAAAGTTGCAGGACACCGGCCCTTGAGGACTGGACTTTGACACCTGTGTTTTAATAAAACAATATGCACAAAGGGTTTGTCCTGATACTGATTAATTTTCCTTTTTGAGCCCCAAAAGAACTTTGCACCAGGAATGATCTGCAGACACAAACATTCATATATATCAGTAAACATAAACGTTGTGCAATCTGTCGGCAGTACCCCGAAACTATCAGAAAGCAAGATGCCGACATCTGACGCAGGGTTTCGGTTACTTCACCTCATTCTTGTCGCACCTTCGCTGGACATTTTAGAATGGTCACCTCCACATATATATTATCATTCATGTGCTGCATGGAATAGTACCAACCAGTTCTCAGTATGAACCTGATCTACTGGCTTAACCTCTCACAGGTAAGAATTTACGTATACTTATTATTGTATTTATTCATTAAAACGTCATTATAACGTTGTTTATATATCTGTGGGCTCCATTGCTTCTCCTCGCTTACATGCACACATGCGCTATATCGTACTTCAGGTGGTTCTAAATATAAACTAAAGCTCTTTGTTTACTAACAAATAGAGCAAAAATAAAGTGTCAAACACAGAAATATAATATAATAAGGCAACATGGAGCAATATTTTAGAATACTGTAGAAATTCGTAACATTGCCGTATATGACCAGGCCCCTTTAATAGAATGTTGTGTCCAATAACTTTATTTCTTCTTTATTATTATTTCTTCTGACCTTATCCCCCCCCCCCCCCTATCCATCATGCTGTATTACAGATTTTAGATAGGCTCCAGCTGTTTTAAGCCCTATCTGACATGTAGGAAAAGTTTCTTCCACTGTTTGGGGCTACAACTTTACACAACATGGTATTTTAATCCTGTGTAGGCAATGCTGGTGGTTCTCCCCCCAGTTTTCTGCTCTTCTTGAGACTTCAGGTCTTTGCTTTGAGCGGAGGAATCCCAGACACAGGGTGCTCTGCTGCTCTTTAAGGTTTTACCGCAAGAGTTTATAAACAGCTTCTAAACAGTCACAACCACAAAGTTAACGTTATACAGTTCCTGAGAGGCTAATTTCTCATAATGTCAGGGTAAACACTTTTCATCTTCCCCAGAGAAACTTTGTAAATCACTAAGAGTTCTGGAGCAGTAAGCATTTTTTATTTAGCATATCAGTCGTCAAATTTGGGGTGTTTTCTTTATGTGCATTCTGGAAGCAACCAGAGAACATTTATGTATTTTGTAAAACGATATTTGTTTAAAACTGAGTATAAACTAGAAGTGATGCAACTGGTGGTTAACTGCTTACCGTTGCATTCATCATGCATTCTGAGTCTTTTACCTTGAAATAGGTTTAGTTTTCTTCTCGCAGTTCAAAAACATGACAGGTTAACTGGTCTCTCTAAATTGTCCTTATGTTTGTGTGTCTGTCTCTGTGATGGACTGGCGACATGTCCAGAATGGATCCTGCCCAGTAAAAGCTGGATTTAGGCATTTGATTAAAAGACCGCATTTTTCCTACTCTGATAACATCTCGACTTATAACAAGGTGGAATTATGAGGAAGAAGCTGTTACATTTCTGTTTTACTCAAACTGGTACATTTTCACAAGATCTCATACACATGTTAGTATGTTTAACACAGAGCACTTGTCATGTTTATATAAATCCTTATTACTATTTTCTGTTATATCTACTTTTGTATCACAATAATTTTTTTCACTCCTATCCTCTATTTGGCACATGCTACCTACACATCGTGGCTCCTTTCCTCACTGTCACGGTTGTCATGAAAAACATGTGGAGACTAGAAATGCTGTGATTTAAAACTCTATAGCCTTAAATTACAGTAAAATATCTTACAGTATTATACCAACTATACATGGTATACAACATAACTCATGTCCCAATGATATTACAGTTCTGCAGTGATTCCTGCTCAACAAGAGCTCAACAAGAAGGGCAAAAGAGAGCCATCGTGTCCAGAAGGGACATCTGCAGCTGAATACACTTTAGACTCCAGGGAACGGTGGAGTATTGTGTGTCTGTCTATATTGTCCGTCAAAGACGTTGAAGATGCGTACATAATTGGATTCATGATAACAGGATTTCAGCTTTTTGGAGCTGGTGGTTACCTGTCATATTAACAAATTCGGAAAATCTCAGCAGCTGTTCTGGCCATGGTGACCGGGATGTGTGAAGGGTTAAGGTGGGCTGTGAATGCTTAGACTCAAATGCTTTGTGAGCAAAACCCCAGGCTGAATGTGATCCTTGCACAGTATTGCAGGACGGCTGTGGTCTGAACTCAATGGTGGATGGAATAGATCTTGGAGGAGTTTTAAGCTCAGCTTGAGCAAAAAGACCAAGCATTTGGATGTATTGGACTTGCCATCGAGATGTACCAGAAAGACTTGAAGGCAGACTGTAAAATTCCGCAGTCAGCCTGAGACAAAACAATTTGTTGATATTTGAATTGGCTCGCCCGATACCGGCCTTGAAGGCTGGTAATCTCAAACTCTCCTGGATGTTATGTAAATAAGACGCTCTAGCCCTTCCATGACATCTGTGACCTGGAACAGTGCTCTACGGAACTAGCTGATAAACACACCATCAAAGACTAATGGCTGGAGGGGGGCTACTGGACAATCATGAGCTTACACTGATGTACACACATTAAAATTCTGATAAATACACTTCCCTCTGACTCAATAGCTCGGCTGTGCCTAAATTGTTTTTACTCCCTGGGACAAGGACCCTCGATCGAATGCACACAGATGCGCTGCTCACTTGGGAGGACTGTACTGGAGATTTCACCCCATAATCTATATAGGCTATAATAATAACTCACATTGTTAATGAAAGTGCCTTTGAGGTACATTTTGTATTTTTGATAAACCTTCAGTGGAATAATTTATATGCACTTCACACATCACTTAAGAGGTTTTTATTCAAATTATTGCCTGCAAACTTTATCGTTGTGGCTTTACAAGTTTTCTGTTTCGTTTTTATTTCTAAAAAGTACTCAGGACACTTTATAACTCCTTTATGAGTAAGAACATCTAAAGGTTATTTAGTAGATGAAACAACAGATATAAAGGAACAACACAGCTGACTTTAAATCTGAATACTAATAAATTTGCTCTGACTCAATTTTAATAATTGCATAAAACTATCATTATTAAAATGTCCTTGAAATATTTAGCTTTATTCAATATTTGTTGTGATATTTTCATTCCAAAATCAAGTTAACCATTTGTGTAAAAGCAGACCCATGAAAGAAATTCTCTGGGGGAAAAATTTAAAATCATTTACTGCAACTAAAACTTCTGTGTGTTAACACAGAGGTAGGTTTCAGTTGTTTTAACTGACAGCAGATTCATTAGTTTATGACTTCCCATCAAAGCAGCAATTAGCTTAGCTTGACCACCAGGAAGGCTTCTGACTGGTCCAAACTTAGACAATCAGGACTATACCTATAATAACTTCACAATGCCTACATAGATGAGAGCCAATTGTGCATTTTAGTAATTATATTCATGTTATCCTATAAAAACAGCCTTCTTTCAGTTATTCCTTATGTTATAAACCAAGGTTTACATTTATTTCTCTAAAGATACACTTGAGGTGTGCCGTTTTAAACCATTCAATGGGATCTCAGGGTTTCATTCTGCTTTAACATGATGTTTTAATGGGATGTGTTACAACTGAAAAGTCATCTTTGTGAGGAGAAAATTATTTCCAACCACAGTCCTCTGTTAGTTGGAAAAACACACAGTAACTGTTCGCATCTCAGCAGGATCCACTTCCATCTGTCCACTCCACTGTCGCAGACTTAAGGAAGAGCCATAATGTTTTAATAACAATAATCTGCATTAACTTTTTCTTTTGCATTGTCTTCATGTTGCAGAGCCCTACACCAAAACGCTCTTTGGTATTAAAATGCAACACATCTGGTTTTGCTGTGCTGATACAGCTGCTGCAAGTTGTGGCGTAAACTCCAGAAGACGTTGTAATACATTCAGCAGTCACACTTAGCATCACAGTCAATCAGAAAATAATTACTTCTGCTGAATGTTCTTTCATTTGCTAAAAAAAAAAATGTGTGGGCAGAATAAAACGCTGAACTAATTCCAAGAAATAAATTAAGTTGTAATCTCTTTTAAAGGTTCTTAAACTCCGCACTCAGAAACCTCCGGAATCTGGACAAACAGCTTCATTATACGACCGCTGCCCTGTAAGGATTCCAAATATGGTTTAACTTACAAAAAAGCGCTTTGTCATGAAAACTTTGAGGAAAAATCAGGCAGGCATCACTGGTCTGCTCTCACGTTCTCCCTTCTGTTCCCCTCTATTAATTAGGACACAAAGTTCTATTGATTGACCATGCTCCTCATGGTTAATCAAATGGACTAAACAAGAAATTACAGTAGCAACCAACAATCCTTTGTAATGGAAGTCCATATTGTTTGCCAGATCCCTGACCGTGCAACGAGGTCCAATGACCTGCAAGGTGATAAAAATGTTCCCTTGCAATTACATGTTCACCGCAATTTCCTGAATTCCCCAGAGATCATAAATCAGCCCTCGGCCGTTCAGCTAAAACGGTTTTGCTAATACAACATCAAGCGCAAATGACCCTTCAAATCAACATCTGTGCGCCACATTGGGGAGAATTTCCTATTAACGCCACGGGCTGGATCCCACATGGTAAAGGTGATCGTGATTCAGGACTGGCTTAACAAAATGGGACAGGTGAGATGGAAAAAACAACAGAAAATGTTTTTCTGCCTCTGTGGGAGCTGCTTTCATTCTGTCCTTACAGATGTTTGGTTTTTACTGCTGTTTTTGGTCTGGCTGGTGGAAGAAGTTACTGTGGTAACTATTTCCTTGCTCTCCATCAGAACCTGCTAAAAGCAGCAACATTAACCCTGTTTATCTTTGGGTATGATGACGCTGGGCCTCAAACAGGGTGGTGGGGAGCTTTATAAAAGTACCTGTAAAACGCTGACGCAACGAAGCAAAGAAATAGTTCTGATCTGTTCAAGTTGAAAAAAATGCTGCAATAATAATAAGCATCAATAAAACATTTTAGAAATGCTGCCGCCTTATACTGGTGGGGTAGAACAGACGGCTTTGTGCTGTGGAAAAGGATGGATCTTCCTACAGGAAAATGATCCATGGAGGTTTCTTAGAGAACATCAGAGAACAACCAGCACTATGGAGAACAAGGAACCCAGCATTCAGGTCAAGGAGGAAGTTCTGGTCCAGTTTACAGCAGGCTAGGTTCTGCAGAACATTCCCAGAGTTCTGATCATCATTTGGACCTGGAGAGAGGATGGACCACCTGCAGACCTACCAGGACATGGACGTCCACCTGGACTGACAGGCTGGACCTTCTCTCATTGTCCCATTCCTATTCCTACAATAGAGTCAGACTACAAACAGTAGAGACCAGAGTTTGTGGACTGGTGCCAGTGGAACCGCCTCCTGATCAATGTGGGGGAATCCAAGGAGCTGGTGGTGGATTTCTGACCCACCCCACCGACACTGATGAACCTCCTGGGAACTGACACTGAGATAGTAGATTCTTCTAAGTACCTGGATGATCACCTGGGCAATAAACTGAGCTGGAGTCACAACACTGATGCTCTTTACAGAAAGGGTGAGAGGAGCGCTACTGAGGAGGCTGAGATCTTTTGGAGTGACCTTTTCAGACTCTGGGGTAGCAGCAACCATCTTCTATGGTGTAGTGTGTAGCAGGTTACCTACAGCTGAGAGGAAGCAGTTAGACAACCTCATCAGGAAGGCCAGCTCTGCCTGGGGACAGTCTCTGATGGGTTCATATGCATGATTTCCTGAGACAGAACCTCCTCGGATGAGTCCATCAGAAACTCCCCGAACTTTTTGTCCTACAGCATCCGGCACTGTTTCCTATTCAGTTTAAGCTTCTGCTTGTGCAGACCTTCTTTGTGAGTATTCGGTGTATATCAGTGTCATTGAGTTGTGTCTTCTAATGAAAAAGATAGATTCTGTCGAATTAATCCACCTAATGACAGCAGCCTGTCATTTGGCCCTGTGTGGTCTTCATGTGTATCTACAGCTAGAGGAAAAGGTGCCTTACCAGGGGAAGGGTACACATTTTACCCCAAAGATACGAATGAACTTATGTTTGAGTCTGAGTTGAATCTAGATTACCGTTCACTGCATGAATTCCTCTGTGTAATAATAAAAATTATTAGTTTCATGTCAGCGCACTCGTCAAGTACCAAACAGCTTTGTCTGGACTCTCCCCACTGACACCATGAAGGATTTAACGCCTCACCATCTGCGTTTTATCATAAACAGCCTCTCTCTGGATAATACCTCTCACTGCTTGTACTGTTCTTCTTTTCTAAAGTAATCCCAAAGGTCAAGTTGGGGGAGGGGGGTTAGGAATGCATGAAACTGTTCTGCTTTAATACTCAACTTTAACAGATGTTCTTGAAAGAATAGCCTTTGCAAAAAATAAATGCAGCTTATCACATAAAGAGCTCCCAGTGGGGAGGATGCCCCATTTGTTGAGAACATGTAACAGGAGAGCTGATTTTCATTGTGGGGAAGTGGAGATTCATCATGGTCTGACAGTGGAGACAGATGCTGGAACATAACCTATATATGATAGACCTCCTGTTATCATCCCACTGGAAGCTGGTCACCTGGTTGCAGCCTTCAGTCAGTCAGTCAGTCAGTCAGTCAGTCAGTCAGTGGTGCCTCTGGAGAATAAACTGAACTGTAGTCAGAAAGGGTCAGAGCTGAGTCTACCTGCTGAGCCGAAAGAGATCTTTTGGACTGCAGGGGGCGCTCCTAGAAACCTTTTTCTCTCTGTGGTGGCATAAGCCATCTTCTGTGGTGTTGTTTGTTGGTACCTACAGCTGAAAGGAAGCAGCCTAAGAACCCCGCTGGACCCAGTGCAGGTGGTGGGAGACAGAAGGACTCCGGCAACAGTAACGTCCCTGTTGGACAATGTCTCCCACCCCGTGCATAAAGCTGTTGCATAATTCACAGCTCCCAACAATCCCAATAGGTGTCTGCATCTCCACTCTTTCTTTGTCTTTTTCATTCTTATAGTAGTCTGTGGTGTTTCTCATTCATAAATATACACATTATGGATGGATGGATGGATGGATGGATGGATGGATGGATGGATGGATGGATGGATGGATGGATGGATGGATGGATGGATGGATGGATGGATGGATGGATGGATGGATAATCCCATTGACATGCATGTTAACGCTGGTCAGGATAGTGTTGCCAGACAGTGACAAGGTTTTCCAGCCCAGAAATCTGTTAAAAAACACTACACAACACACAATCAAATAATGTTATAAAATATAATTAATATTTACTGTATGGCCAGGCCTGTATGCCCATCAATACTATGCGTTTTCAAAAGCTGCAATCCAACAAAACCCGCCCAGAGTTCTTTTTCTAATGACCACACAACACAGCGACAACCAATCCAGTGAGTGTAACGTGACACATCCTCCCCCTAACATGTTTGCAGATCCAATTACGCTTTAAAACAACCTTTGTTTCAAAGTCCAAAGACACAAACTATGATCAATGTCCACACATAAACATGCAAAGCTTAATTCTACACATTTAAATTATTACATTTACTATGGTCATTATGATTTCTTTGTTTTATTGCAAAATTTACTGTTGGCTAAAAGGCTGACCATCTAAAAGCTGAACTTACTCCTCTGAACTATACAATCCTCTATGATTTGTGATCACGACATGGTCAAGTCAAATTTCCCCAATAACTGCTGTGAACCAATGACTAATTAGGACTAATTGTGAAATGATGACAGTATTAATAGGTTACCTCAAAAACCGCCAAACTCACTTCAAATCTACCCAAATTATGTCCACCTGCCCAAAAGCAAATTAAACTGGCAAAATAAAAATAAAATCGCCCAATCTGGCAACACAGCAAACTGACCTGAGTGCGCATGTGTGCCAACTTAAACATGATGTATTTCCTCGTTGTTAAGTGGTGGAAACATGGTGAGAAGCTAAACTGTCTGTGCTCCCGTTACAACCTTTAGATTTAAAACATTAAATGAGCTCAAAATGATTATTTATTCAGTAACATTTTAACATTTACATTTAACTAACCTGTATAAAATTGCTTTTTTTGCCATTTTTTGTTGCTCGGCAAAGATGGAAGTTCTTCGTATTCTGCGGGTTGTTTTGGCAAAATTTGATAACAACACATGTCGGAGTGGTTCTGTTCTGAGTAAAGCCAGGTGCTAAGAAATGCACCTTATGATCTGATTAATTGTGACCATTTAAACAGTGCAATGGATAATTCTCACCTAAACTAGTGCACTCTCACAAATTCCCACAGGTGCTAGGTCCCAGGTATTAAATGTTCACTTATATACAGAAAGCCTATAATTTATTTATTTATTTTCTTTCACTTTCCTTTTTCAGGTATCACATTACACATGTCAGCTTAAATAATAGTACATATGATTTAGCAATGGCATCAAGGTGTTACTCGATTGTATCTGTTGCTTTATGTCTGTTGGTTGTGCTGTTCTTTTTGTGTCTCTTTCCAGGTGACGGAGCAGACAGAGGACGTTTTATCATTCTCTTCCTTTTATCTCTTCTTTCTTTCTCCTCTTCTCTTTGTTTTTTTTCTCTTCTTGTTCTTCCTTTACTCTCCTACTTTCCCATTGTAGTGTCCATATAATTTGAAATTCTCCCTGCAGGAATCACAATAAAGCTATTTACATGCACAAATCAAGAGGAGCATTATGGCGAAAGCTGTTTGCTCCACTTGTGAAAGCAAAATCTGTCGAGCTCTATCTGGCATTGAGACATCAATTCTTATTGCCACATTGCTAGACAGGACACTGGAAAAAAAAACAAAAAACAGTGCAATCCTAAACTTCCTTAGGAATTATTTAACCAATGTATTTTTCTTAATCATGACAACAATCAAATTGTTAGAAATGCAAAAATGCATAAACGTTTAAAAAAAGTCAACTTTCATATATCCCAAATTTCAATTATAATGGAGACTGTTGTCCCGCTTAGGCGTGAAAGTACTTTTAATGTTTAATTTTTTTTTTTTTTTTTTTTATGTTTTGCAGTGAAAAAAGAGCAATAAATGGACACTAGTATAATAAAAGTAAACTGTAAAAACTGAAATGGTTTAGAAGTCCAGCTTTGTTTTCTGCCTGCTGCTGACACTGCCTGCTGTGAAGCATGTTCTGCCCACTCGCTAAGGTTCTCTCAGTGCCGAAACAAAGAGCAGGCTTTCACACTTGTCATTCCTTTGCTAATTCAAGATCAGCCTTACACTCCTAATTAGTCACTCATTCATCCTATTCACGCAGTCTTCCTCATGTCCATTTTCACAGCAGAGGAAGCCAGGAATGCCAGGAGAGCATCCTCATTATAGCAGAAACGTCACTTTGGGAATACTCCTTCCAACTCAAGTTGGGTAGCCGCATTTCTTGGAGAGACACAATCGGCCTTGGAGAGTCCCTGTGGGGGAAGCACTGAAGCCGAGTTATGCGACCGAGTGTGGGAAGAAAAGTGTAATAACTTTCACCTGAATGACTCCACTCTACCAAACGCCCCGGGTTTGTCATTCACCGTCGTCAGACCCCCTTGTATTCAGTGAAAGGGGCCTGCAGGGATCTCGCGCTAATGAGGCAGCAGGCATTTCTTTGGCTCGTTACAAACCCGTGTGTGTGGAGCTTTTCTCTCCGCTAGAAGCTACAGCCGCTACCAGCTGCTATTTTTCAGAGTGAAAGGGATTCACAATTAATGATGCAATTATGCTAATAGGGTTGCCAGGCTACTTGCTGGCCTCTGCTGCTGAGTATCAATCCTGCCTCAGAATGGCAGAGTAAAACAATTGTTGCGCAGATGAGAGCATTTGTTTGCGGAGCACAAAGTTTCCTGAGAAATGCTCTGCAGTGCAAAAATGATGGAGGAGAAGTATTCAAAGTTATCAGCGTCATTACTGAAACTCATTTTAGTAACAGGAGGAATCATGTTTGGAGTTTTCTTTTTAAACAGCTGGTCAGGCTAAGACTGAAAATCTGTCAAACTAACAAAAATTAGTTGTAAATTTAGAAAAGTTATGTATTTTGGTGATATATTTGTATTTTTTGTTCTTTCAGGTGTGTTTCAATCTTCAGTCCAGCTGTAAGTATTTTAGGGTAGAGTAACTTTTATTATGTTTTCTCTTTTGGTCTGGAGAACAAACCACCAGTTTAACTTTTTTTATTTAGCTCCATCCAAGAAGTCTTATTCATTTTATTCCTGGTGGTGTTGCTATAAGATTGACTAAATACCACAGGTTGTTGTAGAGTATGTTTTGGTGCGTTTTGGTAGCTAACTGTATGAACTGAGGTGTGAGCTGGAAGTAACTGGTTTGCACTTTAGAGTAGTTGCCTGTTTTAACTCTGACTGTACCCATAATCAAATAATTTTCAGTTTGTGGCTTTAATAATGGTTTTTTGACTATACCCACAAAGTGAAATAGGTGGTCGAGTTTTTATTGGTTCCCAGGAGACAGATAAAGAATTTAAAGGCTTGGTGTCCAAAGCCCGTCCTGAAGGGCCGGTGTCCTGCATGTTTTAGGTGTGGTCCAGGTTCAACATAGCTGAACCCAATGAGTGCTTAATTAGTAGGCCTCTGCAAACCTTGACGACAGATTGAGAAGGTGAATCATTCATTTGAATCAGATGTGCTGGAGCAGGGACAGATCTAAAACAGGCTGGAGTTGGACCTGCCTGCTCTAAAGTCACCACCTCTTGCTACTTTTACTTTGTTGACCAAAATCCCACAGAGGAAATCTTTAAGTTGCTGGCACATACTTTTCTATACTTTTCTATACTTTTCTTTGTCATGTAATGCCTGCATTAAAAATAGATCATATGGGTTTAAACTTGACCCAGAAAAGTAGATTTTGTGGGAAAACAAAGATCGTTGACGCATGTTTTTTGATTAGCCTCCTGTTGTGAATAATTAATGTATACTGGAGATCAATGGCGTGAAGTTCCAGTGTTCTGCTGCATCACGACCACGTACATAACTTTTTTAATGGGGTCATCATCTTGATTTATTTTATTTTAATTATATTGTTCTCAAACAAAGGATCAACTGTGACATCTGAGTCACATTGTTTCTGTAGCAGTGGTGCTTTTCAAGGAAATGAGTGAGCTGCAGCAGCTTGCATGGTTAAATAATCAGGCAGTCTACACTACGGGGGTAATGTGTACGAAGACAACGTGGTAGCATTATTTTCCTTAAGCATCATGTGTTGCAACACCATTAAAACAAAAGGCTTATATGTAGTAGTGGTAGGACTATGACTGACCACCATTCACAACATCCAGGTATTTCCACTGCATTCTCAACCAACAGCATAAAATTGGCTATAGTTGGTAATCCTGTTCCAAAACACTTTTTGTTATACTGGGTTAAATGGTCCTAACATCCTCACAATAGTCAATACATTATGCATTCAGAAAAAGAGGTTAAAAATCTAGATCTCTGTGGGAACTGCAGGCCTGTAAAAACTCTGACAGCTGAAAAGCCGGTAAGACGGTCTTGTGTGTGTGCGGTTATTGAAAAAGGGATTTGAGCAATTTTTACTTACATTTCTGGAAAATTCGGTGACTCTACCTCAAGAAATAATAAAATACTCAATTAAAGTACCATCAGATGATTTGAAAGCATAAAATATACAACTCCCCTCATGATATTGCAGCTATGCGGCTGTAATATAGCATTGAGTCTGCGACACATAAACTGTATTTTGGCTTTGAAGGAGGATCACCCAAAGAACAATGTAAGCACCAGTACACCTCAGAGCTCTTTAGGTTCTTCATAGCTTCTCCGTTCATAGCAAGGGAGTAGATGAAGTACCAAGAAATGTCAGCATACATAACTGGACTCATCCCCCCCCCTCCCCCCCACCCCCATGTTTGAAAGATGAAGTGGTCTGTTTATTGTAAAAATGGAATTTCTTGCATGTTTTTATCTGGATTTCTTTCTGTGGCCGACTGTTTGTTTCCATGTCAAATTGCTGGTGTAGAAAATGTACACATAAACCATGTCATGTGATGCTGGAATATTGTGGTGAAAGGCTTTTGTTACTTGGGGTGAAGATGTACGAGCTCTGATTTCATGTCATAAATATGTCACTCCACTTTTTTAAACAAAAGAAAGAAATGATATCCTGGGGTTTTCTAAGAGATCAACACACAAAAACAGTCTGTCAGTTAGTTAGCTGGTTAGTTTGTTTGTTGTTGGTATCATTTAATGTTAATGCCTGTTTTCATTAGTTGCTTGATAAAAGCAACCCAGATCCTACTTCTACCTATAAAATAAACCAATAAAATCACTGTATTAATAGCACAAGGCTACTACACAGCTGCTTTTGTTAGTTATAAGAGGGACTGTTTGAATACAACACCTTTTACTCCGTTTAATAAATAGCTATACACTCACTGAAGAATCATTACTTATCCCCACATGTTCCACGGCCCAGAATTAAAACACCAGCATGGCAGGCAGCCAGCCATCTCAGTTGTAATTTATGAACACGTAGATGATAATGCTCTGGGGCAGCTTTGCTTTGATTACACTGAAAAATAACAGTTATAGGAAATTTTACACATGAGGGTTTCTGCATAATTAAATCACCTCCCTGGCCAACCCCTTTATTCTGCTGCAAACAGGTTTTGTGGACATCAAGGCGCTCGTGTGATTGTTTTGGTCCTCTGAGTTTTGTCTCGTATGACTGAATAAAGGATAATTTCATAAGCAACTCGCCGAGGATTTCTGTTATCGGCCGATGAAACGTCAAATTGAATGTCTGCACATTTATGCTGACAGAATCATAAAATAGATGCCGGTGTTTGTGTTTTACACTAAAGCTGGAACCATTTCATTCCGGTGACAAATGTAGGTATTTGGTTTTCTCTCTTTTGTTAATCTTACTGCAACCTTCCTGCCTGGTTCACCGACAATAACCGTCACATTACACAACGTCTAAAACCACAGTACACAAACTGAACAATGGCCTCCCACTGCCAGACAATCGTGCAGAAGAAGAAATGAATACTAAGTAATGGCGGACAAGCCTGTCTGTGTTTGTGAGGATTTGTTGAGGGATGTCTGCCAAGGGGTTCCCAGGAGATTTTCCTTCAGAGGACAATGCCGTTTTTGGCTGAGTGTTTGCTCTTGTCAGTCACCTGTCAGATGACAGCAGGGACCAGCCAGCCAACAGCTTGAGTTAACTCCAGATTATGATGAAAACAGTGCTCACCGCCATCCCCCTACTCCTTACTGGGGCGGCAAGGTGGAGGAAGATGACTGAGAAGAGGATACAAAGATCTTGTAGGCACTAGAATGGAGACTTTTGCAACGTCTGATGATCATTAGATGCATTTCAAATGTCTTTAGAAAGCCTCATGTTTCAGGCCAAGGCAAGTTTATTTATGTAACATTTTCAGTAACAAGATGATTCATTATTTCCCTTTGGGATCATTCATTCTGCACTCCTTCTGGTTCCCTTGGACTCAAACAAAAGCTCTTTTACAGATTTGATAGAAATATCATCTTTGAATAATATTTTTCTACATTAATGCCATTTACCTAAGCTCCGCACCATACATAGCAAAGATTGCCTGTTCTAGGCAGCAATTTATGTATATATATATATATATATATATATATATATATATATATATCAAAAGGTGTGTGCCTGTGTGCGTGTTTGAGATGGGGGGTTATTGTCTAAACCTGGAAGTACAAAAAAAGTCATCAAAACCTGAAGTGTCTACCACCCTATACATACAGTTTACAGGAGGCTACATTGCAAAACTGTCCTTGTCTACAAAAAAAAACAATAAAACATGAAATTCTGAAGGAATGTGACAAAAATAGATATCAAACATCAAAAATAAATGTATTCAAAAGATGCATTTTGAGTGGAAGTCATGGATATCAGACATGCCAAAGGCAAACAGATCTGTTTTTTTCTAAATGCACAGAAAAGACTTTAAAAACAAAACACTAAAAAAAATTTGCAACCTTTTCAACTGTTACGTCATTTGAATCAACACAGCCAAAGTTATGCAAGAAATGCCAGAAAAGTCTCAATGGATCCAGGAGGAGTTAACCATGTTGTTGTTTTTTTTCATCTTGAAACTAAAATTAAAGATATAAAAACAACCCCAAGAATCAAGAATCTTTTATTGCCACCATGTATTACCATGGGGAAATTATCTTTGAGTCAGACACTTCTTCTTTTTTTCCCAATGAAATCATAATGACAGTAATATTTTTGATAAACTGACTCCGACAGCACATAAAATGTCTCAAAGCTGTCGATGACAAACAGGCTGTCCACATTTCCTCACAGAAATCTGTTTCATATGTGCAGCAGGAAACCACAACACTCACACATGCAGCTTGTGCTGTGACTGAAACAGTGAGCAATGCAGCTGCTCCACTAATAGTTACTTTACTCTACAAACAAAATATTGTATTTACAAAGTTTTATCATTTTTCAAATGGGGAGAAAAATTGCTATAATCCTAATCTTGGCTGTTATTGATGTAGACTCTGAGTGGTTTGTCACAGGGTGAAACTGTGTAGTTGTTGCATGTCTGTCTGTTATCTGGCTCCATCTGCATGCTTTTAATTTGAAATGTAAGACTCTCTCATCGTACTTCACCCTGCTGAATCTCCCTTGATGAGGAACAGCTGATGACGTGAGAAACTAATAAGGAGTCAGCACACAAACATGTGGAAGAAGGTATTCTGGTCAGATGAGAGTAAATTTTTACTTTTTCACTCTCATGCAGATTGGTGAAAACAGTGACACTGTTTTCACTGCACAGGGTGTGGGGATTATTTTCTTCAGGAAGGACAAGGAAACTGGAAGATGGATGGAGCTAAATCCAGGACAAAACTTGTTAAGAGGCTGCAGAGGACCTGGGACTGAGGTGGAGGTTCTCCTTTCAGAAGGACAACCATCCTGAGCATGCATCCAGAGATACTATGGATGGTTTAGATAAAAACTGTGATAGAACCAATAAATACAATTTGATCAAAAGGTTTGATATTATTAATTACTGATATGTAGTATCAGTAAATAAGTGGCACCTAAATTAGTCCTCCAAAGCAGGGAAGCTTTAATCAGCCAGCCCTGAATCCAAGAGTGTCCAACTGGTGGGCCATCAGGCCTTCTTAGCGTTTCTGGATCAGAGCCATCAGCATGGCTTAATAACTGTAAACAGAATCTGTTGTCATGCATGTATTCATTCATCCACAAAAATCCTGTTTCTCTTCCATAATTGGCCCGATATCTTTGCCTCTCCGTTTCAGGCACAGGACAAGACTTCAATTCTAATTATTACAGATAATTATTTATTATTCATTCATACTAGGAATAAAATCTGCCCCTTACTATTTTTAGATAAAATAAAGATGGAAGACCTTCCAGGTGCTCCGCTCTCCTTAGCAGCAGAAAAACACACAAGTATCAAAGTGCTGTGTTTCCTTCATGTCTTTATTTTTTTTCCATTTTCATATTTCTAGCCTGACAGGTTTTTTTTGACCACCTCAGTTCCCTTTCTGTGGCGGTTCTCATGGAAAGACAAACAGGAAGCTTTGCCTGGAGCTTCTGTTCACATGTGGTCCACCGTTTGACAGGTGAAGCACCAGTTATTCCTACATTTTTTCATTTGCAGGGCGGTGCAGGCTCTCACTTGCTGAGTTTGCTCCAGATCTCCTGGTCTGTTGGAGCTTCACAGCCTCTGCTCACCCTGTGTGATCCACAGGGAGAAGAAGATTGCAGATTGCTGCTGTAGAAACAGGTGAATCGAGCTAACAGTGATAAAGAGCTCTCAGCGTGCCTTTGTTGTGTCTGTCTCTTGTCAATCATTTCACACTGTGACATTTTTAGTCCCCAAATGCGAATGTCAACCTGTGCGCCGGACCCCGTGTCATCAATCAGACGTCTTGTCATCAATCCCTGTAACTGAATAAACATGAACTGAGACCGTGGTGATGAGAGAGGGGAGATGATTTAATGACTGATACATAGTGCTGGGTAACACCCTGATCCCCACTGTGTCTGTGTGTTCTTGTACTTGCAGCTGAGTGAGAAACATTTATGCTCATTTTACTCATAAAAAGAGGACTTTTATAAAGCGCGAGGACCGAAAAAAGGTCCTCGCTTTTATTCTAGGTAAGGGGTCAAGTTTAGGACTGAGGGGTCGTCTAGGTTTAGGTCGGGGTCACGTATGAACTGGTAAAGGTTAGGCCTGAGGCACTATCCAATAGAGGAAGGCAGAAGAGGAGATACTCATCAAGGTGTGGAGCAAAACCTCAGGTAACATCTGGACTACGCTGGTGCAGAACCTTTAATGCAGACACAGTTCTCCTGACGAGAAAATAAATTATTGTCATCTGCTGTGCCAATAATTTCCCTCTGGGATTGATTATTAAAGTATTTCTGATTCTGATTCTGAAAAGTATCTAGAAATAAAAGCAAGATGCCAAAATGACCAAACCTGTACCTCATGCAAAACTCTTAAAACTTCACTTTCTGTGCAGTGAAGAACCAGAATGAAGAACATGCAGAGTGGTGTGTGCATCTAAAAAAGGTTAAAGTAGCAGGAGAAGAAAAGGAAAGACGCTGTTAGTTGCTCAGTCAGTCCTTTTGGGGCTTTTTCTGGTAAATGCAGCATTGCTTTGACAAATTAAAGTCTAACCTTTGATGAATATTCTCTTTCCAAAGGCTCATTATTGTGCAATTACAGCTTGTTTCATATTCCGTGAGGTAAATGGCTGCCTCGGTGCACCAAATATTGTGTTTTATTAAGACCTCAGGACAAGATTCATGAATGAGAAACATTAAACCCTACCTGCAGCCCAGCATAAGTTGATGATTGATGTCATGTGCATTACAAAGAGAAGGGGGAACATAGCAGTCATTAGTGCAAACCTTAACTTTCTCACATGAGAAACCAAACTAGCGCACACCTGCTTTTAAAAGCCCCGACCTGCTTCCTCCTGGCTTGCCTATTTCAAAGAAGAAAGCTAATGGCATTACCAGGAACGGCCCGATCCAACGGCATGTTAACGCTCCTGAACACAGCCATGTCTCAGGCCTGGGAGGGGAATTTATTTAGCAGCAGGGGATGCCTGACACAGATGTTAACAGAATCCCCATCTGCCTGGAGGTGGCGAGCGCTGCTCTCCCCTCCTGGTTAGTCATGCCGGGTATGTGCAGTTTCACACTGCGCCGGCGGCTGCAGGGTCATCCATAATGAGCGAGTGTTAAACTTTAACACAGAGGAACACACAGTCCTGTCTTGGCACAGACGTGGGACTTCTCTGTCATTCGTACACCGTCTTCACGCTGCTATCCATCATCACAAAACACAGGGACTGCAGGCTGTTGATTAACGAGCCTAATGACATGGCTGAGCCCCCGGCTGCTATCCCACAACGTGTTTGGGGAAGCCATTAGATCCTCAGACACCAGAGACGCGTCGCAATGAGTGTCTTCCTGGAGAATTGTTATTCAAGCCCCCCGGCTGACTGCGTGAGCGCGTTTTAATATCTGCAAATTTGCCTTTAATTCATTTATTGTTCCCGTCGTGGCAGCCTGGAGACATCTGGGATCAGCCAGGGAAGCTGAGGCGTAGACAAAAATAGAAGTGTTCAGTGCAGAGAGAGATGCATGGTCCTGGGATGGAGCAGGAGTTCTTTTCACCAAGCTGGTAGTCCTAAAAAAGAGCAAAAATCAGCAACAGCTGTGACATTAAATAACGTAGCAGGATAACTTTCTGGGTTAAAAACACACCCAGCATGTGTTAACAGTTAAAAAGAAGATTTCAATAAAGATGAATGAAGTGGACGTTAAGTAAGATGTCCAAAATTGAAACAGATTTAGCAAACCACCAAGGTTGTTATGTCTCCATCGTTAAAGCCGTCCTTTCATTCAGAGCGGGAGAAGGGAAGTCATATAATGTTCACATTAACCAGCTTTTATAGGAATCGCTTTGATGTCTCATCAAACATCTCAGGGCCAGACTTACGTCAAGTCTCAGATCTTCTCCGCTGGAGTAGAAAGGAGCGACGGCGGCAGCTTTCCTCTGCAGCGCGGGGCTTTCTATCAGCAGCTTCGCTTTCTGCATATCGCTCTACTTTCTGTCACATTTACAGAGGTTGTGAAGAGGAGCGCAAGGTGAGGCCCCATGTCTATGACAACAGTTTATTTGGTTAATACTGAAACGTTTCGTTGCCTTTCTACACTTTTTTTCACACCACAACAGCTTGAGCTTTCTCTGAAACCGGTACCGTTTGGAAATGGGTCCCAAAGTGGAAGGTGCTGAAAGACATGCCGGTCTCCGTTACACAGGAAAACCAGAATCTGCCTGCATGGAGAGCCCTGGCACATGCTCCGTATGACTGCAAGCATCGGAAATTATATATACACGTGATTTTTAGATAACGTATCACCTACCAGTGCCTTGGGATAGAAATCACACCATTTGTAGCATTGTGAGCACAGGGGCTGCAGTAAAGGCCTTGTCATGCGGATGTGCTAAAAGAGACAGAACAACAGTGTTTAATGGATGGTTGCCGCGTGCACAGAGCCCAGGACTGCTGATGGAGAGCAGGAAAGTAGTTCAGGAGCATTTTCTGAAGCTTATTAATGGAGAGAGAACACAAAGCTTCCATTCTCTGTGCATAATGTCTTAAAATGCACTTTGTGTTTTCATATATTCCTATAAATATTCCATTTTGCGTGCTCTCAGACAGCGGCACGTCCCCCTGTGGCAGGATGCTTTGCTATTCAGATGCACTAAATGGAAATGTCGAAATGGGGACGGTTGAAAAAAGGGGAGCTTAACTTAATCTCTTTTCAGTCATTTTTCAACAGTTAAATTAACATAACATGGCTCTTAAAACCTTACACACCCCTGTTTTTTTTTGGCAGATTGTAAAGGATTAAAGTATCACTAAAGTATGGAGAGTTTAAAAATGTTTAACATTGCCCATTTTTTTTTAACCTCCAAAGAACCTGCCATGTCTTTAGCAAGGTAAAAACTGTGAGGTCTTTTCTTTAAACTTTAAATCATCCTTGAAAATTTAAAATCGCTGGTATACGTTATACAAAGATTACTAGGTGTTCTTTTTAATTACAGTTTTCAACCTGATGATGCAAAGACCCCCACCTCAGCAATACCTGACTGAAAGCAGCCGTGTCAAATTAAAAAAAGAACAAGACTAAAAAAAAAAAAAAACACCCCAGGAAGTGCTTCTTTACGTTTACGGCCCCGTGGAAACCTAAACTTTGTTGCCTCCGTCTCGTCTGGTTTTTCCCATAAACAGTTCAAAGCTGAACCTTTGGGTTTCTATGAAGTCCACATTTGCTTCTGATGTTGCACATCTGAGGCTGAAAGCAAACATCAAAACAAAGCGTGTAGGTGGCAGCTATTACTGTGCCAGAGGACAGATGTGTCCTAGCGCACATGTAAGTGTGTGTTTGTGCAGAGCATGGCTGCAAGTGTGCCGAATCATTTGCAGCAGAGAGGACCCCCCCCCCCCCCCCCCCTCCCCTGATGACATCCCTGTGGCGATTTTTGTAATAACGACTTCAGGAATGAGCCTTCACAGTTTAAGGCATTAAATAATTAGACAAGCATCTTGTTAGACAGTCTTTGAACCAAATAGCAGTTTTATTACTTGTTCTACTCAGTTTTACTAAAGAAACAGCCATTTTGGTGCTGCTCAGCCCGTCTTCATGGAACGATTATGGGAGTTTAGGGGGGGACCCTCATGGAATAATTTAACGTTATTTGACAGCGGGTCCCTGCAGCAGAGTCATCAGCATACTAATCTCTAAAAATATCCTAGGCAGATGTTATGAATGATATTTCAACATGATTTTGTTTTGACGCTGTAAAAACTGCTGCGCTAGGATAAACTAATTTATGTTATTTTGTTAACCCAGGTCCCTGTCCTGTAGTACAGACTAATTAAGCCGATATGTATGTCTTTAGACTGTGGGAGGAAGCTGGAGTATCTGGAGGAAACCCTCACATGCAGGGCGAACACAGTCATGCTCCACAGAAACGCTCCAACAGCAAACAGAAGGACCTTTTCACTGCAAGGCAACAACTGCAAATGGCTTAAATGTTCACAACATCATAATACAACTTTTAATGGTGCTGGACCTCCAATCTGTCGAGGTGAACCACACCATTCTTTCTTTAATTTTCAGCTTTGGTCAAGAGAAGAATGAAATAATTCGATTCTGGACAGATTTAAAACGGGTTCAGGCTTCTGATCAGTCAACTAAAGAGGTTCTGGAGGAACCACAGTTATATTTAATATATTAGAACATTACAGAAAATGACATTTATTTCAGTAACACATTTCTCTACGTGAAACACAATATATAGATTAATCAATTAACTCCATACTAAATAATTCTGTTAAACATGATGATTTTTCCTGCTTACAGCTAATAAAAACAAGACATTTAAGATTACATAAGTGCAATAAAATATTTTGAATAAACGTGGCCTTAATCAAAAGTATGTTTGACGCCTGCTTAATGGTACTTTTAATCCAACAAACGAGCCTCAAATTTAGCTCTTCCCCCGAAACAACAGCATCTCTGAGGCAAACTTGTTGCTGAAGCGCTGCTTTGCGTCACCGTGAGTTTATACTCCGAATCTGAGTGGGAGTGCTGTCAGTAAATATTTGTCCATGCTGAGGTTATATGACTGTAAAGTTTGGAAAAGCGGAACAAACAAACCATCTGTTTAGAGCTAAGGACCAGTAATCTTCTGGGTGACGAGGGAGATGGATTATCATACTTCAGCTTTAGATCCAAACAATTAAAATTGTACTTTAACGGTTCTAGTTAACTCCTATTTGGGTGTGCGCCTCAGTAAAGTCGCCATCAGTGGGCGGGTTTGGTGGTGAGCGGGTCTGAAGTCCTCATGCTGCCTGAGCTCATCCCAGCATGTCCTCCTCTGTGAGGACGCAGCTTTGAAATAGTCGGCAGAGACAGATAGTTAGAGACGAGGAAGTCTGCGGACTGATCTTCCACATCAGAACGCCCAGTTCCCACTCCCACAGACACCGAGCCATCATCGGATCAAATGATTCATGAAGCTGAAATCCAGCTCTTCTCTTCTGTCTAACTCTGAAATCTCTTTTTTATGAATCCTCACAAACTGTAACAAAGAGGAAACAGATCTGTTGGTTCTTTGCTGATCCTCACAAGCACAAAATGTTCTGAATAATAGATCTATTCATTTATTGAATTATGCATCTGATCTGTGTAAAGTTTTACATTTAGAAAAGATTACGGGTCGGGCATGTTAGGATATTCTTAACAGGAAGAGAGCTAAATATGTTTTAAAGCTGGGACTTTCTGCCTAAATCTATATATAAATATATTTTTTTTATGTACAAAAAGAGTTTTTTTGCTTCTTCTGTTATCTGTGAGGTTATTTCTGTACGTACACAGCAAAAGGGAACTAAAGGTAAATAACATTTTCTTGAAATTTGTGTATTTTTCTTTGATTTGAGCAGGCAAATAAGATTATTTGCACATAAAATAAGAACAAATCATCTCCACCATCATCTTATTTCAAGTGCAGGATGTCTAATTATCTTATTTTAGGGGTAAAAATACTTAAAATAGTTATTCTGCTACTCAATTCAAGAAAAAATATGCTTTTACTTTAAATGTTACTTACTTTTAGTTCCCTTTTTGCAGTATAAGATAAACTTCAGATAAGGTTTTTTTTTTTATCTTTATATATTTTAACAAATAAAATGGTCACAGATTTCCTCGTCTTCCTGCCAAATTGTATTGAGACAAAGATTTTTCTTTTATATGTGAGCGCACAGTTCCAGCAGGTTTCCTGTGAGCGGAGGACGGTGAAGACAGGTTCCTTTATTATGTTTGTCCAACAGAAGACATTAAGGACACGTTGCCCTCTGCCTGCACTTCTCCCAGAGATCATCCAGTCAAAAGTGATTATAGTTGTCGATACAAAGGCCATGGAGGGGACTGCAGGTTAGTTGTCAGTTTTTCATGCACAAAAAATGTTTGGCTTTTAGGAAAATGCAGAAGAAAGCAAAATGGCGCACAAGCCCTGAAGACGTCCACATCCAAAGGACAGCGGGAAAACCCCACACAAAAAGTTAAACTAAATTAAAGCTTTGGTTTTGTTATAATCCTTTGAATTAAATACAAAACTGCTTCTAGAACATTATGATAGCCAAAACATTTGACCCACGTCACACAGTTTGAATTTCAGTACAACCAAGTATAAAGGAAATGTGTTAAACTCATGAAGTTGAAGAGAGCAATAAAAACTTGCATTATTCTGGCATTTAGAATAAAATAAAATTATTATTTTGTTAATCTTAGCTGTATTTAAACAGGAAACGATTTTTCAGACCCCTTACATCCTTTATTGTTTTATTTTTTTTGTAATAAACATTTGTTAAAGATGGCGCTTAAGGAAAATTGGACATGACAGAAATCATCACCATTCCAGATGTAAAGACAATTTTGTTTTTATATCGGTAGTGTTATAAGAGGATGGGTCTTCTGATGGCTTTCAGATTGTCTGCATATTTAAAACATGAGAAGTAATTTTTTTTTATATAAAATGTCATAAAAACTTAAATAATCTTCTATTACAGTTATATTAAATCTTTCATTTTATTTATAACCCCTTGGATCAAGTAGAGTTTCTTTCTAAACACGTCTCTAACTACTTTCTCAGCAGCGAAGTTCTGCGGTTGAAAACATCCTGAAGACATTTACAGCCTGGGACTGGACTGAAAAATGTACAATCTTATTTCTTCACCATAATTCACATCTGACACACCCACACAGGGCTTAAAAAAGAGAGGTTAACATCTTAAAAACAAGCCTCATCTCAGCCACAAAAATGCAAGACAACAGCGTGTTTTCAATTATATGAAACCAGTTCAAGCACAAGTTGCTTCATTTAGCTGTCTCTATCCGCATCCACACAATGCTTCTTTTTTTAAGTGAGCTATAGCTTACAGGAAAATAAAAGCACGTCTTTTTCCTTTACTGCTAATCAGCCTCAAAGATTTATTGCATCTTTATTTTTCAGACCACACTGCAGTGATTTTCTGTGGAATCCAAGATGAAAAGCTAATTATAAGGCTTTTTTGGAGTGAATCTTTTCAGCATGTTGTTTCCTTGTTGCACGGATTAAGCTCCAGCCCTGAAACAAAAAACAAAAATGCTTTGACAGTAACAACTCGGTAAACTTTGAAATGTGACTAAACGTAAAGATTTAGCGACCAGCAGAGTGTGGGCTTTTTTCTGCTGCTTTGACCGTCTCTGCCTCTGCATACTCAGTGTTTTCAGACTCTGTAATTTCCCCTGGGTTACTTGAACATGGCTGTCAGTTTGACTCTGGCTCAGAGCTGGGAAAGTGGCCACCTTCTTTCGGACAGACATCTCATACCCGCTCGCCTTGGCTGCGAGACAGCAGGCTCCCGGTCCAGCTTCCTGCTCTCCACAGAGGGCCCGGTTCAGTGTGCAGGCTGGGAATAGAAGCTGAGATGTTGGACTGGGGACAGAGCACCGTGAATAGGGGCCAAGGAGCAAAGAATGAGGCATATTTCCTTTCATAGCTTCCGCTCCCCTCATTTTCTCCTCATTTTCAGGATGAATGGTGCCAGACCTACATTTTGATCCAGCTGAGGTGAATGATGAGTTACAAAGTGCAGACAAAAAAAGTGGCACTGGATCGCTTCGGGATGAGAAGAAAAGCTTGCTCTTGTTCTAAGGTCTGCTTTTTATTAAGCTTTTCTGAGCTCCTCCATCAGGAAGCAGTGCAGACAGGCCGGCAGCCTCCTTTATCTGCAAAGATATGCATCCATCAGTTAATATGACCACTCACAGGCGAATTAAACAGATTATCTCCTCGTCGAGCTATTAGTTAGCAAGCAAATATTTTGGTTTTTAAGCAAATATTTTGAAGTAAGAAACATCAGAAGTGGAACAATCTGAGAGAGGTTGATAAGAGCCAAGTTGCAATGGCTTGATAAGCGGGTCAGAACATCTTCAGAACTGTAGCTCAGTGGGTTATGCAGTGGCCAGAATCTATCAAGTTGGAACAGTGGTGAGCCGGAGACAGAGTCATGTCTGAGTCTAAATGATGCACAAGGGGTAAGTGAGAGGAGGTGAGTATGATTCAAGAAAGGAGATGCTGTAGCTCAAACAGTGGATGAATGCTGGTTCTGATAGGAAACACTCAGAACATGCAGTGCAGGAGTTTGTTGGGTATGGGGTGCAGAGCTCCATTCAAGGTGCCTACAGGAGTTCCAGCCTGTATCTGCAGGGATGGTTCAAGAACAACTTGAGCTGCACAATAACCAGCTTGAGGTTTTGACTTGGCTGATCTAAGCAGAACTGAACATCTGTGGGATGTGCTGGAAAAAAAATGTCTGATCCATAGAGGTTCTACCTTAGTGCTTCAAGAACCTGGATTATCTGCTGCCAACATGTTGGTGCCAGACATCACACCTTCAGAAGACTAGTGGAGTTTGTGCCGTATGGTCAGGGGAAACTGGGGACCAACTTTATATGAAATCTTATGCCTGATGGGTGTGTATTTAAAGCTAGGGTCGGTGATTTTTCTGGAAGTTTATCTAAGTACCTTTTACAATAACCGGCTTATCTCACTCATTCGCTCTTCATGGGGATTGCGTCTTAAAAATCTCCCAAATCCACTCTGGTCTTATTTATTTCTACTGATGCCTTCCTCTTCTTCTCATGAACATGAACACGGTTCACTTCTTGTGACTCCCAGCCGTGTTCAAAGTCTACGGTAAGAGCAGCGCAGCTACAATGAACGGCTAACACCAAAGCCAGCCACTAAGCTAACAGCTAAGCTAACCAGATACATATATACTAGAAGTGCAGCATGCGCAGCCAGCAAGTGGAAATTAACAAGGAACGAGGAAACACACTAGTGTTACGTGAGCGTCAGAATGATGACATGTGGGACAACCAATAGATAAAGTGACTCCCTCAGAACTTGAGGCAAAGTGGCTGAGTAAATAACATCTATGGCTGAGAGCAGGAGCAAAACTCTGACCAATCGTTGTCCTTCAGACCGAGTAAAAATTGGTTAGAGTTTTTACAGTCCTGCAGCTCGCAAAGAAAATTATATTTTAATCTCCTTAATGTACTTTCAGGAGGGAAGGACCATTTTACCCAGTATAACAAAAAGTTTTTCTGAACAGGATAGCAGACAATAGCTTCAAGATCTGCAGTGAAAAATAAAAGAGTAAGCTGACTGATTATTTTCAGTTGCTTAAATTATTATTAAAATGATTCATCAGAAACCCAATACTGTTAACATCTCTGCACGTGGTGCAGCTCATCTTTGACTCCCACTGCTGTCCCATTACAGGGACCCAGGCCTCTGCCCCTCACCATCTGACCATCACAGCGTTGAAGAGAAATAGAAGTTTTCCTGAATGGTTTTACAGTGCATGACACAGCTCCCTGCTCATCCAGGCCACAAAACGTTGGCAGCTGGATCAGGTTGTGCCGCTACAGCAAGGAGCTCCAGACATTTCCTCCATAGAAAAGGACGTTGATGAGGAATAAAAACTGTGCCTATGGGGAATGATAGTCTGCAGGTTCCCTGGGAGACTGAACGTTTCTCTGAGATAAACAGAGCAGGGGTCAGGGACTTGTATGCAAGCACTCCAACTTTTGCAATGTTTACATGTGGAAAGCCACCACTTCATCTTCGCTCAAATCTAATTTGGTGCAAACATGTTTTACGATGAGTGTTATAAATGTATGTTGTTCTTACCACCCAGCACGTTTTTATAGCTAATGTCAACTCAAGGTTTCACAGCTCGTCCTTCTTGTTGCTGGGTGTTGTAGTCAAACAGCCTGCATGCAACATTTGCATTGCAACCTGTTCACTGGGGGGAAAATGGGACGTCCAATGAAATATTCAGTTGTTTCTGATCAAATGTTCAACTATTATTGTCTAAGTACTTTTATTCTATCTTCAAAAACGGAAGTAGCCAACCCGAAACCTTTGGGCCACATTTTTTAAAGGAAGGTTAAGCAAAAGAAATAGCATCATTGAACACACCTTAACCAGTGTGAAACATGGTGGCAGCAGCATCGTGATCTGTAGTTAAATTTTGTCAGACAGAACGGGGTTTTCAACCAGGTGGATGGAGGTTGACCTTCAGGTGTTGAAAAGGAATTACATTTTTTAGCATTACATTAAGCATTCATTCAAATGAACAAGAAAATGACTTTTTAGATGGCCTAGTCAAAGTCTGGAGCCACATCTGACAGGAAATCTGTGTGGATCCACTGGAAAGGCTGCAGACGTAACATGTTCTCACACTTTCACAAAAACTGAGAACTTTTGTGTTGTAAAGAGAGCAGATGCTGCAAATCAAAGGTTTACCTGCTGAAAGACAACTACCAGAGAGCGCTGAGCGTTATTTCAGATTTTAATGCTGTTTTAAAGTATTAGTTTAAGGGAGTACACATTTATGCAGCTAACACTGAGCTTCTATTCCAGCATCAGCACTGTTAACGATGAGGGTTGAAGTTTAGATGTAGAAACTAACACGTCATCTTCTCTCAGGCTTCATCTCACGCAACAATGTTTTTATTTTGTCCTTGTGACAGATTTTTTTGATTTTTAGTCAGTTGTAGGATATGCTTGACATTATTTGTCAAAAGATGTTTTGAAATCTATCAACAAAAACTGGAATCGTACCGACATCCTGTACTCCAGTGAGACCCACAATGTGACAGTAAACACGTCCAAAGCTAATCCAATTAAGACTTGGTTTTTAGGTTTTCAGGAATCTAATTAAAAAATAAAAGTAAAATAACTTCAAAAATCTGCAACAAATTTGGCTATACTGATAGAAGTGCCTAACTCAAATATGTAATTTTACAATCATAAAACTATTACTATTACTAAAATGATTAGATGACTTCTGTTCGGCTGTAAACCAGAGAAAATATGAGTGTGTGACAAACGATGGAAATCCATCTGATCCTGGTTTGAGCTCTGGGTTTTCCTTTGCAAGTGGGTTTATTCTCAAGTTAGAGCACAAGCTTCACTGCCTGCATTAAAATGGATTATGTGCTAAATCAAAAGTGACTGAGGAAAACAACTCGGAGAGACTGCTCACAACCTATATGCTGCAAATAAAGACCTTATTGATCTCATCTCACACTTTCCACGTCCTGGCAATAAGAAAAGCTTTACTATGTCACCCAATGGTCTCTTGTAATATATAGAGGGAAAAAAAACTCTATAATAATCCTAGTGTGTTTGCTTGTTATAATCTTTCGGGAAGATGTAGGTAAAATGGAAGAGTATCATAAAGGGTGAGTCGGTGGAATAAAGCGTCTGTCTCAGAACAGCATGTTTCTGTTGCAGAGGCCATTGCATTAACCCACTGGACAATGATATATTGTTGTTTTAGAGCTGAGCTCTGACTAAATGCTGAGCTGCATGCTTTTGTTGATAATAATCAGTGATATTTCTGCAGCCCCTCCCGTTTCCCCTCCACCATAAGTCAGTGTCATACCTGTTTCCACTCCTGCGTATCCGCAGGAGTGGAAACTTCACACCCGCTGGGTCACGTTGAAGCAACATAGGCGAAACAATGCAGAGGCTGTGATATTTCGCAAGATAGTCAGTGACAGGACAGCTGAGGGGAGAAGGAGAAACTGGAGAAGGAGCTCATTATGCTTCCATGACCCTAAAGGTCAGGGACAGGAAGGAAGCTGGAGGACACAGCCCCAAACTGGAACAGAGCTTTGTTGTGCTTTTAAACAGGCTACAGACCATAAAATCTGTGGTCTGAGCTGAAATTAAAAAGGCCAAAATAGTATCGTTACTAGTAGTTTAAAATAATAATATATAATAAAAGCTCAGCTCTAGGCCTCTCTGCAGGTCTACTGGCGGTTCTCAAACCGGGGTTCCTCTGAACGTGTAAGCGCCACCCTGCGGCAGCTCTAGCCTGTCAGAGCGGTTCCACCTGGTCCGCGCGGCGACGCATTTCTGAAGCGACACAGAAGCGCTTCAGAAACACGCCGTGTATTTTAGAGAAACGGTGCTCGCTGTTTCTCTAAAATACACGGCTGTTCTATTTCTGCTGCTTGCCACACCGACTCCCCGTCCATCTGGAGCAGAGCGATTCGCTCAGACAGGAAGTCAGTTGATGGAAAGCAAAGTGGATCCGGTCGAGTTTACAAGTTAAAGACCACATGTGCAGACTTATGATTTTATTTTACCTTGAAACATCAATACACCACATGCAGCACCAAGCCACCTAAGGATCTCACTTGATACTATACCTGGCAGAAATAAAACCCCATCACGATGCTCCCGCTCCACTTCCACATACAGTGGCAGCCCGGGTTGGAGTCTCTAAAAGTAGAATGGGAGACAGATCTTTCGTCAGGCTCCTCTCCTGTGGAACCAACTCCCAGTTTTAGTCCCTGTCTACTTTTATAGGGCAAATATCATTCTTTTAAATCCTTGCTGTTCACATTGAAATCCTTCATTTGTTATCTATATGAAGATAGATCACCACCATTTCTCACGGCATTCCACTCCACCCCATTTTTGTAGATGTAGCCAAGATACTATTATCTAGCGCATGAGAAACTTTTAATTCCCAAATTTATAAAAACTGTCAGCAGAAGGTGTGTCCATTCAGCCTTACATGTTGGAGCCAGAGTCTGACCCAGAGCAAGAGGAGAATGACGAGGATGAATCAGCCGTATCAAGCCTTCAAATATAAATAAACACTATGGTTGTGCTCTCAAGGAACTATAGGCGAGCACACAGCAACTGGTATGATATCAAAAATAAAGTCTGGAGAGATTTCAGGGTTAGCAGCAGCTTAACTCTGAATTTATAATGATTTTTCAATCAACTTGTCCATCATAAAATTGGCCGAACTTCATAAAAATGTTTGGTTTCCTTGCATGAATTTGTTTTTTAAGTATATTCCCCAAATATCTAACGGGTTGAAGTCAGAGCTTTTAGTCAGCCATCGCAGACTCTTAAAAGTGCAGATACTTTATCCATTCCAAAACCATTTTTTTATCCCTTTTATTGTCTTATAATAGACCAATAATTTACCAATTTGCACACATTGGACGAACAAAAGAACAACTTCTTGCATATTTGTCTGAGCAAAAGAGCTTTTTTTTTTGCTAAAACTGGCAATAAATAGAGGGAATGGTGATCTAGTTGTTAGGGAAACAAGCGTTTATGTCTTGGAGAGGATGCAAAGGACATTGGTTTGAAACTCAGTCTGTCCCTGAGTCCCTGAGCAAGACCGTTGACCACAGAGTGCTCCCTAAGGGATGGGTTGAATTCCTCGCTGTGGGACTAGAAAAGGAGCATTCCTTCCTTACCCAAAGGGATAAAAGATTCATGAATATGTATCATGTATGTGTCTGCATGTTTCTCTTCGTTTAGTGCTCAACCTCTGACCCTTGGACAGAAAAAAAAAGCTCAATAAAGTTACCAACTTTAGCCCTTAGCATACATACGCTAAGGGCTAAAGTTGGTAACTTTATTGAACTTTTTTTTGTCCAAGTGTTAAAGGTTGAGCACTAAACGAAGAGAAACATTCAGACTAAGAACAGTTTGCTGCATTTACTTGTAAAACAACCGAGACAGTTTGTGGATAGACACCAGTTTCCAGGCTCAGCCAGATATTCATAAGGCTACTGATGCCCTGGCAGCATGCAGTCGGTTTGTCATTTAAAGTTCTCCTTAAGTTGTAAATAAATAAATGTAAATTGCTGCAGCTAATATGTCTTAAAGACAGTAAGGTCAATACGGTTTGCTGCCAACACGGCAGAAAGGGACCTAGGGAAGGATGAAGTAAAAAGAAAAAGGATGGGTGAAGGCTGCACAGAGACAAGAGAAGCCACATTAGTCTTAATTAAGACTAATTTGGACTAATTAAGATTCATGTGCCTATCAAGTTTTGGAAGAAGTGTATAACTGGGAGTTCAGCACAGCGGAGGATAATTGCTTCAGAATTTTGCAAAAGTTGAAGAATGAGAGGCTTCTGTCTGTTAGATGGGTTAATTTTTGCAGAAAAGGTTATATTCACTCCACCCAGAGCTGCAAGAGAGGATCAAATAACCGTCTTTAAAGACCTCTTTAAAAATCTTTAAAGGACTAGTTTTAGAAGCTTAATGTTTTAAAAATATATTTAAAGCTGTAGTTGGTAATCCTGTTCAGAAACACTTTTTGTTATACTGGGTAAAATGGACTTTCCATGCTGATAGTAGTAAATACATTATGGATTCAGAAAATGGAGGTTAAAAAATGTAAACTCTGTGAAAGCTGCAGGCCTGTAAAAACTCTTCACACCAAAGGACAGAAATTGGTCAGAGTTTTGTTCCTTTTTTGTCGTTACCCGGCCTCTGCAGATAAAACTCTAAATTTAGCTTTGATTAGTGAAAATACTGACACTCTTTTTCAGGAAACAGTATAAACATAAAATTAAATAATAGTGTGCATTTGTGTGTCAGAAAATATGTGAAAAGAGGAAACTTTTAGTTTTGAGGGGAAGGGGACACTTTTAGCTGGTTAGCAGAGGTTGATTAATGTCGTTAGCAGCGCTGCTGTCACTGAGTAATTGGCCAAAAGTCGCTTCCCTTGTTGGAATTGAATTAAGGGTCTGTAATAAAATGAGACTCAGACAGGATCTTATAGCAGTAAAAGTGATGAGGTCAGTGTCTGTGTGAGGAAGATAAAATACTCTGTAATAATTAGGTTCATAATGAGAATAGAAATATTTAGCATACATTTTACTGACTGTACCTTAAAGGTTTGCTGTGATGTTGCTTTAGTGTATTAAGCGAATATTTAAATTTTTAATGATTGTAAGGATTTCACAGTAGAACTGCAGATAGATGCATATTCCAGTTTTAATCCTGTCCAAATAGCAATTCATCACCACTAAAATAACAGTTTAATTTCAGTTATTGTACTAAAAAGAGCAGGAGGGTACCATTTATTAAAACCTATTACAGTCAAAGGTGTTTCCAGTTTACGTGTCTAATAAAGAAAATCCTCCATAGAGATGACTCCGTGAGCGTCACGCCAGAACGCAGTTTTACTGGAACACGGTTCCTGCAGTGACTGGAAGAACGTCTGTCTCACACGCAACAGTTTTAATAAAAACTGCCTCTCAGCCTGCGGTAACGTTGGATGGCTCACTTGTTTTTGTGGTATAACCAATGATTTGTCATGGAATAAAATACTATTTGGGTCACTTTGTGAAAAATATATTTTTCACTGCTTACCAGAACTTATCATAGTAGTAGTAGTACCTTATTACTGTGTGCAGTTTAGTTTATGCTTTGTTTCCACAATTTAAAGAACTGAAATGATTAAAGTTGTATTTTGTCCAATATACAAATTGTAAATGGAAAACACATTTTTAAGCCTGCAATGTTTTTGTTTTAACCAGATGCTGTCAGTGGTCAGTGAGTCTCCAAGTGAATGGCCAACAGCATGACTAATGATGTGTCAGAGGATACAAACAAGGATATGAACAATGCCCAGGCCACCAGAACAGAGTCTATGAACTCTGCTCACACTTTTCTCGCTGCGTTGGAGCGCTGGCATGAAACAGATCGATAATCTCTCTCTCTCAGGGTGATGTCCACATTCATTCATCTTAGAAACATATTAGAAGTGAACTTCACTTAAAGCTGGGAAGATTGGAGCTGCAGCTGTTGGGAGTTTCTCTATGGATCAAATGTCTCAGATGCAAAACCAGCGAAGTTAATAAATATATATTTAATCTATGGATATCTAATATTAGGTCAAGAATAACATTGCATTACAGCCACTTTGAGTGTAATTTACAGGAGCAATAAGTAAGATATTAACTGTAAAATCAACCTAAATCGTTCTCATTTCTCTCCCAGGATGAAGTAACATTCCCTATAAACAATCCTCTCCATCAACAACGTCTTAGTCACGTTTTTTCTCCTTTTAAACCTAGAGCTACGGTCCGGTACTACTTTGGTTCAGAGTGCAGCCCGTGTTTACTTCCTGGTTCCTGAGCCAATCAGATGAGAGTCCGCAGGGTTCCCAGCACAGAGCGCAGCATTTGGTATTTTATTTTGGCTAAAGAGCAACAGCCTGGAAACATGAAGTCAGGAAGAGAAGCGGACCAGAAATAGAAAACAATACATCGTAGACCTGTCCTGTGGAAGTAAAGATTCACAACAGCAACACACCGTTGAGCAAATGGGGTTCTCAGTGAAAGGCGTTGTGTGGGTGTTGTTCTGATTGTAACCACTAGGTGTCACTATTACTTATTGTTCCTTTAAATATTATAGATGAAAGCTGGAAAAAAAAATAGCAAAGCAAAATATTTATGTGGACAACGGTATAAGTTGTTAAAACATTCATTCGAGTAATTAAGTCAATAAATTGACAGTTTCACAGGAATATGAAGTGGCTGGAATGAATAAAACAGCAAAAGGCTCATTTAAATTCATTCGATTTTTTCTGGCAGATTTCAGTTTGTTTATATTTGTGATAAATATTTTTCACAGCCAGAGTTCAGTGCTTGGGCCACTTTTATGTATTCATCTAATACATATGGAGGTAGACACTGTCCAACAGTGTTCTTCTGTCTCCCACCACCTGCTCTGGGTCAGAGGGACGTCCCAGGACAGAACCGACCTTCCTGATTAGCTTATCTAGCTGCTTCCTGTCGGCTGTAGATGAGCTGCTGCTGAAACAAGTCACACCACAGAGTGCCGGTGCAAACTCTCAGTTATCCTGGTCTTCGCAACAGCAAACGGGTTTAGCTTGGAAGCAGCTGGACTTTTGGTCAGTTTTTCACATCACCCACTGGAACACTGACTCTCTGTTATCAGAACTCTGGCTTATTGGGTCGACTACATTCCCTCTGCCACAGAGGAGAACCAACAAGAACTTAAAACACGTCAGGAAATCTCTGCAAGCTTGTGGTTACTCGAACTGGGCCTTTGTCAAATCAGCCAGCAAAGCTGGCAGAGGAAACAACATGGCGTTGAACACAGAGGAGAGAGCAGAGAGATGCAAGAACAATGTTATCCCAGATGTGTCAGGAGGTTCTGAGAGTTTTCTCCAAACACAACATACCAATACATTTCAGACCTAAAACTCTCAGACAAAAACTGGTTCATCCCAAAGACAGAACAGCCAAACCACAGCTGAGTGGCGTTGTGTCTGGCGTTGGTGTTGATGCCACCAAAGAGTCAAAAGAGATCTTCAGATCTTCTCACAGACTAAAAATACGACGTTAGGTTAGCTGTACTCTGTCAATGATCCTAGGTGTGAGTGTGACCAGTCCAGGGTTTATCCGTTCCCCCTGCAAATCTACCAGGAAAAGCAGATATGGAAACATTATCATGCTGTCTTGGTTGCAATTATTACACTGATTGTTATTAATCTACATTTGAGATACAAAAGAACATTATTAAAGCAAATGTTGTCCTGCTCCAAAACAATTATGATAATTAATGACTGCACCAGATGCATGTCCAAAGTATTTATCTATTTTTACTTGTTTTTCTAACATTATGGAGGGGATTTATTTTCCATGTAATGATCTTAAAAAATTCCTTTATGTCTGGACATGAATATTTGGTTGATAAGGCCAATCAGAATCCCATGGGGAACCGTGACATTTCCTCTCTATGGCTGTTTGTGCTGTTCTGGGCCCGGAGAGCTGCTCGTTCAGTGTGAGAGTGAAAATTGATATGTGAGAGCAGCTGTTTGGTTTCTGCAGCTTGTCTAGACGGCCTGCGAGCAGCTGATGAGTTCTTCTGTGTTTGAATATTTGGGGATGTAAGGGAAATACAATCACATAAATCACCCATTCCTCAAAGGGTCACCCTGTTGCGTCTTACTTGAGCTGCGCCGTTATTGCATCATGTTTGTGTTTCTATTCATTTCTGGTTCAGTTAAAGCCAAAAAATACAATAACTGGCAAATATGGATAGATGGATTCAACTTTAATACAAATACAATTTGGCAGAAGTGAAACAAGGATGACAGATGCTGTAGTCTTTAAGAATTACTGTCAAATTTGTCTCTGAGTATTTCCTCTTTGTCTCTGGGAGAAACCATGTTATTGGTTTCAGTATATGTTCAGAAATATACTGAACCTGCCTAAATTAAATGTTGTCGTCTTCAGGCTTCTCTCACAGTGCATTCCTAACCTGTGTGGTCATAAACCCAAGGAACTGGATGAAAGAAATGCCAGCATTGGATTGTGTTGTCTTAGGGCTAATGTTCCTGACACAACTCAGAGGCGCTACAGAAATAGAAAATGAGGATAAGTCATCTAATTATATCACACCCACCTTCAGCTCTGAGACATTCATTAATCTGGTTCTTAACGAAGTTGCAGCGTGTTGGAAACTTCAGCTGTGACCTCCCAGGGCCAGATGAACAATATTATCCTGAGATGCAGTCGAAGTGTTGATTAACCGACAAAATTACAATCATGAGTTCGTCTGGCCTGATTTCAGCTTGGTTTCCAAGGCTCTAACACAGTGGAACTCCTCATTTCTCTATAACTGAGCAGTTCTTTTAGTAAAACTCAACTTTTGCACCTAGAAAAGGATGTTTGTTGGTCCAAACTGTTTTTAATCTAGCAAGAAATGGCCACAACATAAGTGTTATGTGAACATGTGACTGTAGCAGAAACTGGTTGTATTACTGTGGTATTATTTCAAAAGTTAATTTCTATTGTTTTTTTTGTGGAGGAAGATTGTCCAACAAAGACTGAAACCATCCAGAAGCAAAATAAGACTATTGGTAAAGCAAAAATGCCTCAAAAGAGTGCTGCAAGTAAGCGTATCCATAGAAAGTTAGGTGGAGGAGAACAACGGGGTAGAAAAGGAGCAAATAGCAATAAGTTCATTTTAAGGAGGGCAGTGAAGTGAAGCACGTTCACAGGTTTAGGAGGAATAAACAAGCCGTGGAGGCAACAGAGGAATCCAGGAAGATGTGCAGAGGCACAGAATTCAAACAGCTGTGAAATGATGACTTGTTAAACCGTCTCATCTGCTGGTTCTGGTCCGCTGGGTTTTATCAGGTCCAACGTCAGAGCAGCCATCGACCAGGACGGTTTAAATCACTTCATGCTTTGTTCTGCTGACGCGCTTCATGGAGATGCTGGTTCCATTTCCCAGCAGGACTTGGTACCGACCCACACTGTCAAAGGTACCGATGCCGGCTCTCATCATCATGGTAACAGCATCAAACTGGCCTGACCTGAACCCCACAGAGAATCTATGGACTGCTGTTAAAAGAACGACAGGAGACACCAGAACCAGAGATGCAGAGCAGCAGAAGGTCACTGTTAGAGCAACCTGAGCTTCCTGGACACCTCAGCCAACACTTCTTCAAGATTTCTTTATTGATCTGATGAAAAATTCTGTAATATGCAAAATAATGAATGTTTGTTGTTACTGGCTGTAAGCCAGAATCATAAACATTTATAGAAATAAACACTTGGAATGTATCACTCTACATGTAATTAAACTATATATAAGTTTTTGCCTTTTGAACTGAAACAATGATATAAATAATTTTTTTAATGTTTTTAATGCACCTGTCAGAAAACAGACTTAGTTTTACCTGTTGCTATCATGGTTCTGGGGTTTGGTGTGTATGTGGTGGTGTTTGTCCCACTGAGCCGGGCTGAACCAGCTTCACCTGGTGCATCTGGACCTTATCATGCTGGTGGAATATAAACCAGCTACTTGTGCCTTAGTGTCATGGAGTCCAGGGCCTTTTGCTGTTTTTCATGGTCTGTGTTACTTACCTGTGTCTCTGTTTGCCTTCCCAAAGAAAAACTTGTTTCTCTTTCCTTGAGGTTTTCCACAAAGAACTAAGCAGCCAAGGAACAAATCACAATTGCAAAGAGCGTACCTGGACTCTCACCTGTATTGGTGATGGGTCAGAGGCTCCAACTCATCATCCGCCCGCCCGCCTGCACAAACACACCAGAACTCAGCCACAGACCAGAGGTGCCTCCATTCTTACCACCATTCCTCTGCTTTTGCTCTGGAGGAGCTGGGTTTCAGGAATAACTGGCTAGAAAAAGCCATTACTTAATGTTAAAAATAAAAAAGGCACATGGGCAACTCCCCAAATATGTGTAGGAAAGCGCTCGGGTCAGTTGAGGCTGAACTTTTCACCGTCTGACCCAAACCCAACACATCCCATCACCCCAAGAACAGCTTCCCCACACGGTGGTAGCAGCCTCATGCTGTGGGGATGTTGTTGGTAAATGAACAGAATTTAAATAGTGCTTTCTAGTTATTCTGAGAACTAAAAAAAGGCAGACTGTCTTTACACTATAACCACTTTCCCCTTCATACAATGATTAGAAGGAAACTTTGGGGTTAGGTGCCTCGCCCAGAGTCACTTCCACATGTGACAGGGGGAAGCTGGAATCAAACTCACAACCTTGTACTCTGAGCAACAGTCGCCCCATATATGATGGGTGGTGCTAAATACGAGGCTATCATGGAGCAGAACCTGTGATTTGAAGCTGGGACGGAGGTTCACCTTCCAGCTGGACAATGACCTGAAGCATAATGATAAAGCAACACTCAAGTGGTTCAGGGGGAAACATTAAAGGTTTTTGGAACGGCCCAGATCGCTGTTGAGCAGTGAAAACCTTCCAACATGGAAGAGCTGGAGCAGTTCAGCCTTGAGGAACGGGCCGGCATCCCAAAGGCCAGATGTGGCGAGCTCATAGAGACACTGGCAGCTGGAACGGCTGCAGAAGGCTCTACAAAGAACTGGCTTTAGGGGCTGAACAGCTATGCACACTGAAGCTTTCTGTTATTTTGTCCTATTTGTTGTTTGCTTCACAACAAAAAATAGAACATCTTCAAAGCCGTAGACATGTTCTATAAATGAAAAGGTGCAGACTCTCCAACTATCCGTTTTAATTCTCACAACAGAACATAAAAGTGCCAAGAGGGGAAATTATCTTACAAAGCACTCTATGAATAAACAAAAAACAATAAAAACCTGATTTCCTTCTTCCCTGGCTATGGATGCAGGTCCTGCTCCCAGTGAGACCTGCAGCAGTGACTGAGGTTATGGCCTTGAACTGAATGAATGTGAGTGGCCTGAAACAGAACCACACGCTCACTTGCTCACATTATGGAGCCAGAATGGACAGTAAAAGGGAGGCGTGACCCTAAGTCCATTAGAAACGACGTATCATTAATGGGAGCTTTGCTTATGAAGTGAAAAGTCCCAAAATATTAATTTTACTTGTTTGGTTTTGGGGTTTCTTTGCGTCACGGCTGATGTATTTCATCTGTTTAAGTTCCTGAGCCAAAAATTGTGTGTGAAAGTCTAATGTCAAGAAAGATGTGGAAAAAGCTGCTCAAAAGTACAAAGAGTAAAAGAGAATTTAAAAAGTGGTCTTATTAAAAGATTTGTTCTTATAAGGCAGATATGTCTCAGGTAGAAACGTTAAGAGAAGGCTCACTCTGAAACTCTTTAGGGTTTAACTATGTCATCCGTTTTTGCCTTGATACCATAATAATCACATATGGATCTTCTTATTTTATTTTTTTATTTTAAAACGTGATGCACCAATAAGCTGCTGAGGTCAAACAAACAGTACAGATGCTATTTACCCTGAACGATCCAGCTTGGCCAAGGTGAGCTCCTTAAATTCACAGTATTATTTTTAAATTTTTAGGGTTAGGGTTTCTTTATGTACTAAAACATCACAGTTCTCCCAATGTTCTAATATTCCCAATAAAGAAATCAAGTTTAGATGAAGTTTTAGTCAACAGTTGCACCTCTAGCTCCATAATGTTATCATGCTGACTTCACAAAACAGTTTATGCTGTTTTATCTCTAGGGAGCAAATATCTGTTACAACCCAAATGTGTAAAAACACAGACCCTTCATCTGTGTCTGAGAGTTATATTCTTTTCAGCTTCCACAGTGCTGATTTTGGTTGTGTTTTGGAAGTAGAGCGCCCCAGAAAGTCCCGTTTCAGTCGTATTTTTGCTGAGCTTTTGTATCTGTAAATGCAGCTAATTACAGCACGCCTCTGCTCTGTGTCCCTGACAAACACGTGGACACAGAGTGTGAATGAAAGCTAACAATGTGGTCGTAAAGACTCTGCCAAAAAAAGACAAATAAAAAAGAAAATACACTGTCACTTTAAAAACAGGAGAGAGGCTGAATGGATCATAAAATGGGTTTGGCCTGAAGACAGAAGCATACAATATGAGAGCAGAGTGATGACAGATGGTGTGTGAAAAAGCTGAGATGAATGCAGTAGCAGGCTGTGAAGTGGCCCTTATCCAGGGTATCTGGATGATCCTGACGGTATCTCCAAACCGTAGCCGCCAAAAAACCTGAGAGGATGGTGTGCAAATAACGCAGAAACTGGATTTGTGGGGGCTCACATTATGAGATATTATCAAAGATTATTGATTTTATCAAACTGTATTTTTCAGAATAGGTTTCAGTCATTTCTTTGACTTAATAAAATTAATTGCTTATACGTGTAACAGTTATTATCTCTGAATTTCTCCACTGTGAGATCAATAAACCCTATCTTATCTTATCTTATCTTATCTTATCTTATCTTATCTTATCTTATCTTATCTTATCTTAACTTATCTTATTGCATGAAGGAGATGGAGTAAACGTGTCAGATGCCCAGATCCAGTTTTCCATTCTAGTTCCAGTAAACATGGTTAAATGCTGACATCTAGTGGTTGATTGTGGCTACTACAGGTCACAACTGGCGCGCTTTGACATTTCTCTCCGCAAAACAGTCATGTAACGTCGGTCAGATCCCTTTGTTTAGGAAATGTCTGCAGGGGAAGTTTAACATTAACTAAAATCCCTGATAATGTAAACGTGTGTGGCATTACATTGCTGGAACACAGATAACACAACATTAAAGCTGTGACCACATCTATTCTCAGTCTGACAAAAATGCAAATTAGGTCTTTTGTCAATTAGCCCTAAAAATACCCACATTTTCTCAAATGTCAAACTGCATTATTCCTTCAAGGATGTGTTCATCCTCAGGCTGCTAGACCTGCTTTTTTTAAAGTATTTTTCTATTTATTTATTTGTTTGTTGTTAAAGCGGGACGGTGTGCATTCATTAACCTTTTGAATGTTACCAACATGAATGCATCCAATTGTAGAATCAGCCAATTTCTGCTGTCCTCCCTGCTCCGTGGCACTTTCTGAACTACCAGCAAAAATAATAAAGCAGTCACTTAAATACTTTTTTCAAAAATGTAACATTGTCAAGATAAAATGCAGGATATAAAAATAGGAACAGACGCACAGATCTAACTATTCTCGGTGTTTTATTAAATGTCTGAGTTTGCCCAGTCCATCTTGCACATGGATCCTTTGCCCGCCTCAGCACCATAAGTCATTTTTATTAACGACCTTTGTGTTGGCACACAATTCTCCCAGAGAATGAGAAATTGGAGGAATATGATGACATCTCAACCATAAATCAGTAACACTGTATTGAAAAGGTGTACATGTAGGATATCAAAAATAGATTATCAACGTCTGCAGTAAATGTGTTTCTCTGAAAAACTGATTATAGAGGAAGACTTGTCGGTGATTGCTTCAGTCACAGTCACATTGTTTGGGGGTCAAACATTTCTGCAGCATGACAACTTCCAAGGCTTTAGGTTACTATAAAGGCTGCTTTAGGTATTAACGCACCAACATTTCCTGTTTGTATAAATGTGATTCTGTAGCTAAAGTGATCTGCATCTGACCTGGACTGGTTCTTGGAGGATGCACCTCCATGTCCTTAGAAACAGCAGCGCTCCACCTGCAGGTTGATCAGAGCCTTCAGAACTGACAGAGACTCCTGGACAGGTGAGGAAACGTCTTCAGGAGAACTGAGAGAAAGTCCTGCTGCCTCTGATTTAAGCCTGATTGCTGCACACCACAGAAAATTATTGATTATTGAAGAGTCAAAAGAGTCTAAAGATCTGATTTGAAGAGTCAAAACAGATCTTTAGATCTTCTCACAGACTAAAAATATGACGGTTAGGTTGGCTGGTCTCTCTAGCTGCTTTGCTGCTGTCATGATCTCCATCTTCTGCAAAGCCAGGCTCTCTCAGATGTTTTTGGGATTTGGCAAATATTTCTGTGGCATTAGGGCTCAAACTTAGAGATGCAATTTAACCGGCACACACTGCTGAATGCATTTATGTGTTCCTTCTCTTCCTCTCTCTCTGCTGCTTAATGTTTACTCATTTAAATAGTAAAGTGAGGACTTTGATGTAAAGTAGCAACCTTTTTTGGGTCCTCGCTTGTTTTCTGTGCTGGGGGTTAAGTTTAGGACTAAGGTGACAATTAGGTTTTCATTAGGGTTAGGTATCTACTGCTAAAGGATAGATTTAGGCTTAACATCGGTGTAGAAAGGGTTAAAAATTAATGGAAGTCAAGGCACAAGGGGTGTGTGTGTGTGTGTGTGTGTGTGTGTGTGTGTGTGTGTGTGTGTGTGTGTGTGTGTGTGTGTGTGTGTGTGTGTGTGTGTGTGTGTCTTTAAGCTGCAGCAACTAATTGGTAGAAAAACATGGAGTCCCTGTTAATAAGAGAGTACACCCTGTGTAATTTGTACATGTGTACCTATTTTGTGGCTGATTACGTTTCCGTTTTGGCTTCATCTTTGTTGATCAAAGACTTAAATTATTACAGCACCTCATATAAAACAAGTTCATATATATGTTGACGCTCCAGACCTGACAGTGAACTTTTCATTCTGAACATGTCCTCCTCCATCCAGAGACATCAAGTCCATCGACTTGAAGTGCAGCCAGATCTGGGATGATTTCTTTGTTCAGGGTCTCTTTTCATGGCCTCCTGGCTTCAGTTTCTCTCAGTGGAACCATCTGCTGATTTCCTCTGCAGATATTTAACCATCACCTTAAACACATTGTCAGCATTTATGAATGCTCTTTAGAGTTACTGCACCTTTACTCAACTTTTGGTCCCTCACCAAGCTTACAGCTTTGTGCACAGGGAAGTGTTCAGGGTCCAGAGCCGCCCAGAATAACATTTTTATTTAATTTACATATTAAGACGTTATTTTTTCTGGCACCTGATCTCTAAAACTTGTTGGTTTCACAGACGTAGTATGGCTCTCTACTCAGCTTTACAGTAGAATGAAGCCAACACAAATCAAAGCTGTGTCACAGGCTTTCATGTATGCTACAGTAAGTATTCCCGATGTTATAAATTGGGTTTATGAGGAGGGGAAATTGTGCCAAACAGTGAACAAAGCCTTTCTATGTGGGTCCTGCACATGTTTTAAATATTGTGCCGAGGGTAGGTGCCTCATTTAATTCCGAATAATAAATAAGGGGTTTATGTTCATGAGGTTTTTAGCTTCAGCATTTATTCTACTTAAGAGCAATAACTAGCATGACTTCTGAGAAATTCTTCTGGTACCACTACGCTTTGATGAGCTGAACTTTTTTCTTTAAATTGCACCCATAACTTTATTGTAATTTATTATTCCCTATGCTAAGGACTGAGCAGCAAAACCCTGTGAAGGCCTGCTGTCTCTGAAGGTTGTCTTAATTTCTCCCAAATTAAGTGGCTTTTTGGGGACTTAATCAGTCTCAAAAAGCCACCAAACTTGGCACAAACATCAGTCCTAGGTGAAAAAAGCGGCCGTGGCACCCCTAAACTCTACAAGGCCAACCGGTATAACCTATAATTTAGTACAAAACAAGGGAAAAAATCCTAAAACCAACAGGAAGTCGCCCATTTTGGATAAAAGGGTCCGTTTTGACTTCAAATTTGGTCAGTATTCCTTTAAGGCATGTGAGGTTAAAAGTAAACGGTGAGTTTTTGAGCATGTCCAGGGGGAGCGACCAGGGCTCAAACTTTGCCTCCTTTTACTAAAAAAATCAAAATGCTGTAACTTTCATATAGAAAAGCACAATCAGACCAAACATGGTATAAATCATCCATGTTTAGGTGCCTAACGAGACAAACTCAATTATCTTTTTCCTTTCACCTCATAATGATGTTTTGCTTAATGTCAGTCTCTCATGAAACCCCAGTAAAGTTAATGGATATGGACACTTTTACAAGACACTGCGTGTTTAAATGCAACCAACGACTGAAAGTAACGTTTTCATGACTTTTTTAACCTTCTTCACTACAGGATGTAAATTACTACAGTAATTTATTATTCAGAGGAAAAGCAAGGTGAAGCAAAGAAGCTACAAAAAATATCCTAGAATCAGGAGCTCATCAAGAAGAACAAGAACCTAAAAATAGAGTCTCTGAACCTGATACCAACTTAAAATGCTGCTTTAGAGGCACAAAGAGAGCAAGTGAGAAGTCATATGGTCATGGGAGGGGAGAGAAAGTTTCTGATGAAGTGATGAAGAGGAGGTGCTGGACGGTTTAATGTGAGGAAGCTGGTCTGGAAAGGTGGAGACGAATGCAGCAAGAGCACCCTGAGTCTTTAGGAAAATAAAAGGCCGACTTTAGCAGCTAATATTAGAGAGTAAACCGGTCACCATGTTTTCGTGGAGAATGGTGACAGTTGGACTTTTCTACTGCTACGTCAGGACAGACGGCACAAATTCCCAGACGGAAGGTAAGACATGGATCTTTGCTCAGCATAAAACATAGACTTACCGATTCCTAATACCTATTAAATGTCTGTTTTATTTAATTATGTTATTTAATCATCATGCAGTAAACACTGCAGCTTCACATTTGTCCTTAGACAGTGGAAGGCTGTCTCAGAATAAACAATGACCGGCTCAGATTAAGCACCAATTATCTGCAAGATGTCACATCATCTGATTGGTGGGATGGATTTTTACGTGGCTGATTGGCAGAGTTAGTTTAGCTTCCTGCTTCTTTGATTTTAAACTGATGGGAAGTAAAATGTAGAGACAGGATAATTAATCCTGGTGATGAAAGAAAAGCGTTTGGGTTTTTTTCAGATTCCTTTCTGAGAGTTCAGCTGGTGAGCAGATGGGCTGTGTGTGCAGCTCACCGCTGAGATGCTCTGAGGTTTTACACATAATCGCATCTCACAGCCCGGCAAGGCTTCCTCAAGTTAGGCTGCTCAACATTCATAAAGATTTATGAACACTGTTCAAAAGTACGATCATCATGACACGTTTTCCATCTTTAATGATGCTTTACATCAGCAGAGCATGTTGGCCAGAAAACAACGTGGATCCAAAACATCTTCAGTTTCTTTCTGTAAAAAATAAAATCCCTGAACTGAAGGATTGTGTTTGAGTTCATCTTTTAAATGTTTGTCAAAAGAAAAGCAATATTTTTTATTTATAATTATAATAAAAGAGTAAAAGTTTTATCGACTTAACAAGGTCATCCACAGTTTTAAAACTAAAGGCCAAAGTTGCGGGAGCAGTAAGTGGGAGAAACGGGACAGTGTGGCATCATATTTATACACAAGGGAAACAGGAAGTCCTGGATTTACAATTAAAGGTTCATGAAGAATAAAACAAAAACCTTTTCTTGCATTTATTTTATGTAAGTGTTGGTGGTGCCAATTACTGATGATTTGTGAGCCGTCTTTCCTCCAAATGCTCCCAGTGAAGAAAGGAAAGGTTCAATGTTACTGTCTTTTCTGAATTCCAGTTCCAGAATACGCTGGGCGCCTTTCCTGGTGTCTGTCTCTCCTGTGATGTCTGTCCTTATGAGCTGAAATAATTAATTCCCCAGAGATGCACAGAGAAGTTGTCCCAGAACCAGAATAGGTTGATTTTAGCTTTAATCAGATCAGCTAATGTTCCGTTTCACCAAACACCTTTATGGGCTATTAAGGTAGAAACCAAACAGGAAAACAGGATGTATCTGTATGCAAACATCTTTTTTTTACTTTGAACATAGAGTCTCACGTGAAATATCTTTTGCAATTAAGAAATGTGTGATAGTGTCTTGTCAGCCAGAATGGACTGACGTGAATTTTAATCGATTAAGCAGATTGCTCATACACGTATGGTGTCACATGGCTGATGAACTGCTTTTAACGTTCTGTGTGCCGTGAACACATCCAACACACAAACACGCTACATGCTAACTCTGGGAGGGGATGGTGCCGTGCAGGCAGTGTTTCCCATGCTGCGTTGTCCCCTGTTGTCACCGGACTGAATGTTCTTATTTCTACACAAAGAACAGAAACATCAGAACAATCGTCCTTTCTCCTATCGCCTGCTGGGTTTCAAGCTAATGTTTTTGGGCAAAGCCTAAAAAGGCCTTCACATGACTACACTCCCATCGCTGTACACATGCTGGTCTGACGGTTAAGCGAAGCCAGGAAAACTGAGGCCATACCTTGCATGCTGAAATCATTTGGACCGTGCAGCATTTTCCATGTTCCTTTGACTCTCCTCCTACCTTTGAGGTTTAGTGTCTGCAGACAGAATTTGTCTGCAGGTCACAGAGTTTAAAAAGCATGACATGCCGGTCCTTTGATGAGGAGCAGGACGTCCCGCCGTCAGCGAGATGAACCGAGGTCGCTCATCTGCCCAAACAGCAGAAACCATTCATTTGAGGGAAAGAGTCCTTTTTATTTGACACAAAGATTTACCTCATTACCCCGCTTCTGAGAGTTCACAGAAATGATTCTGAAAACATGCATATAAAAGTTGAAAGTAAAGCTAAACCTCTGCATTAGTGTTTAAATCATTCTTATCTGTTTTTTTTTTACACAAAAGCCCTGTTTCCAGCTGGAGTGACCAGAGGATCTACGACGGCGGTAAATCCAACGTTTTATAACACCATCAGCGACGCCCATTTGTTATTTGAGGTAAATGAACATAAATAACGCATAAGTATCCCTAGATGTATGTTTGCTCAGTCTTTTTTTTTCCTTTCTATAACAGATCCTGATGGCTGGCGTGCATTTTGAGCCCAGCGGCGAGTTTTCAGTTGACGACGCTGAGCTGTCTTCGCTCCATCAGACAAGAAATCTGGACATCATCTGCGAGGAGGTCCTTCCCAAGAAGCTAGCAGATGTGTTCAGGCTCATATCGAAGCTTTCGAGTCACCGCGGCCCGCTGCACCAGGAGGACTTTGAGCGAATCGTGATGACCCTCGTGTACACAACCCAGAAGATGATCGGCTCTGATTCTGTACACCAAAGGGAAATGTGGGGAGAGTCCTTTGTTGGTTTGTACAAAGCCATCAAAAGAGACCTGACATAAGGACAAACTAAGTGGTGATCTGTATTAAAGGTTACATGTTTAAGTTTAATGTACATACTTTTAAAAAAGAAAGCCATTAAAATCATCAAACTGTTGCACCTGAAATAAATCAGAATCGGTACCGAGATTAACAGAAATCAAAATGATTTATCTGAGAAATCACATATTTACATCATATTTACATTGTATATTTAATTTAGTAGCACCTGCATGTAGCTGACATCTCAAACCGTCTCAGAAAGAAAATTGGAAAAAAATGTACCTGAACAAAACACGAGTCACAACAAAATAGTCGTTGAACGGAAAGAAATATGCATATATGATGTTTAACATCCAGTATATGAAAGCCTTGGTAAGAGTGTAAATCTCCATGGGTTAAAGAAGGATTCAGTATTGGATTATTTCTAATCTGCTGAAATAATAAATCCTCTCAGAAATTACTTTCAAAGCAAAGCACCACTGCATTAAACACATAAGTATATCTTTCCAAAAAAATATGCAACATTTTTAACCAATGGAAGTTTTTAATTAAACATTTCTGTAAAGTAAAGGATATTTTTCACAGCAGCAGATCGATGGACAATATATTTCACTCCTCCTACATGAATTTAAGCTATTGTTCACTTTTAGAGGGTTATATTAGATAAAAAACAATCCTCGCCTCTGCAGGTTTTACAAATCCTGTCAAATATGTATTTTTTTTTAATTCAACTTTTTACTTTGTTCATGTCTAGCAGGAAATATCACAGATTTACAGAATGACTTCAAGTGAACAATGTTCAGAGCCCTATAGGATTATCAATATATTAAAATGATCTTAGACATCTCTGCTGTAGAATATTTCTAGTTTTCCAGTCTAAGCATCTCAGCTCCACAGTCACCAGTTTATTCCTAAGAAACATCAAAGATTATATTTTTTTGTATTGATGTTCTAAGTCATCTTTTTACATCCTTCTGTTTTAATTTAATGCACCATTTGTTGGCACTTAAAAATCCAACATCATCAAAAAGGATGTGAAATTAACGGTGACCTATACCATAAAACGATGTTATCTGCAAATATCGCCTCAGAAATCCCTCAAATTCTCTGCGCTTTGTTCTTACAGTACTCTGTCTCTGAGATGTTGCATAATCCGAGCTGCCTCTGTCGGTGGTGTATTTGGAAAATACCAAATTATGCCACCGTGACACGAAAAGCATCCCTCACAAACCAACTCCAATCATGATCTGTCCGGGATCGGGAGTTCCCAGCGGCTGCTTTGGATCCAGGGAGCTGGACATGCCAGGCGGGCAGAAAGGTATGTACCGCAGCCAGGAGAAAGAGGACATGTAGGAGGTCAGGCCGAAGGGGAGGTTGTACACTTCTCCAGTCTCCAGGGTTTCACAGGAGTCGTCTTCATGAGCTTTGTTCCAGGCCAGGATGCCTCGCTCCTGCTTGGATCCTACAGCCAACAAAGACATCAATAAGATAAGAAATGTGATGGAGTGTGACTGGAACCCATTAGGGCTTATACCAAAGGCCACACCCCTAAAACAACAACACATCAAGCAGCTCACATCATGAAAGACATTTGACTCGAGACAGAAAACAGAAAAGATATGTACAGGTTTACATTTTAGCTTTCAGATTCCAGGGAGTCAATATTTGTAAAATCATACATAATTTTTGTTTTTTTAATAACAGTATTTCTTTCAAAGACTTTCTACCATTTATCTCTGAAAATTCCAAATATTTTCCATATTCATTCCATATTTTTGCACCATGATGCCGAAAAGAAAATTGCACTTGAGTTTTAGTACTTAATGGTAAATGAAAAGACAAAGTTTGTCTAGTATTATAAGAATGCACTTAGCAGTTCTTAACAAAATAATTCTACAGGAGGTCCAGGAGGACTGAACACCTCCTCTCTGCATACAGGGGGAGGTGGTGGAGGCGTGGACATCCACATCTCCTCTGACCTCTTCTGGACTGTGAACACCTCCCTCCTGGTGAAGAAGGCCCAATGACGGCTCTTCTTCCTCAGGAAACTGAAACGGCCTGGACTTTCCACTAAGCTGTTAAAAAACTTTTACAGAGCTACAATAGAAAGTGTTTTATGTCACAGCATAACTGTTTGGTATGGGAGCTGCACAGTGCAGGAGAGGAAGGACCACGCAGAGGATTGTGGGATGCCGTCTACAAGATCTGGACGCGGTTTATGTTGCATGAGTCCAGAAAAGGACCAAACGTAATTACCACAGATCACTCCCACCTGGGAAATTCACAGTTTGTTTGTTTCCATCAGATAAAGACTTCAGGAACAAATAAATCAAAGCATAACAGCTTCTTTCCCAAAGCTGCGGGGTCTGGTACAAGTTGCATTCACACTGCTGCTAATGCCTAATTGCACACTCTAATTTCTCAGGGAGTGACTTATTACACAGCTCTGTAAATTAAGGCTTAGGGTTACTGTGCAGAATTTACTGCGGGCATAAGTGCATCATCCATGGAGCAACAACACGGTAACTCATATCGTTCTCAACGGGACTGATATCGGACTTTTTGGACTCGGATACGATTCTTATCGGACCCTAAAGACTATTTGCATGCTTTAAGTTTCTCAGGAAGCATGTTGGTCAGTACAATCAACTGATTTCGTTTACATATTTTAAAAGAAAAGTGTGGAAATATTATGTCTTGTTGTGTCTGTGTGTTAAATGTTTTAACACACCGAGAGCGTGTCTCCAAAAAAATTTGACTATGATGACATTTAGTAACAACAAAGACTCTTGATTAGAAACAATTACACGAACACCAGATCTCTGGTTATTTACTGTTATTTATTTTTGCCATTTCTGATAAAGCTCATACTCTGCTGCTTAAGAACTAACTTAATATTAAATTTGCCTATTTTTCACGACTATAAACTGCGTGTAACTCTGTCTGTGTCTTTGCCACCGTCACGCCCGAATTTCTCCAATGTGGGACAATAAAGGTTTTCTTATCTTAACATAATATCCCTCCTTAATATTCTAAAAACCCAAGAATGTCTGACATGTTTTCAGTTTAAAAGTAATGAAAAGGGAAATCATTGAACAGTTTGTTTATTTCAGGATATATTCTTCAAAGCTGCTTTTCTTTAAAGATTATTACATATCAATATTTAAGATTTCTTCATTGAGAACAAAATGGAATTGCAGTCAGATTCCTTGTTTATTTGCACAAACTTGGTGACTAAAGCTGATTTTGGTGTTACTAATATATGTGAGATCACCTGGAATGGTGTTGTCCAGGATGAAGCCAAAGAAACCTCCCACAAACATGCTGGTTGTCAGAAGTACCTGCAGCATCTGGTCAAATTCTACCACACCTGCAAACAACACGAGTTAAACGTTTAAACTTATTTTTGGAAAATTACAATTACCATAAATGGAAACAATAAAACACAAACTGGGGATGTACCTGTAGCAATAGCTTTGGGGTTCTTTAATATCCAGTTAGGAATGACCAGCCCAGAAAACATGGAGAATCCAAAGATGAAGATATTTCTGGATGAATTCATGTCTGTGTACTGAACATATGAGAAAAAAAACACTCTAATCAATGCTAGAGAAGACGTCTTTTAAATGCTTTAAATGCTTAAATGGCGCCTACCTGCAGGTTAGAAACTCCTGCTGCACAAATGACTCCAAACATGACCATGAACATTCCTCCAATCACAGGCGAGGGGATGGTTGTAAACATGGCGCCCATTTTACCCAGTATCCCCATCACCACCATGAACACGCCACTGGCCACTATGACCACACGGCTCCCAACCTGCAAAATTAGCAGATCTCACTCAACTATTTGGTGTTTTAACCTGATTCATGATCAGATCAGTGGCGTCCAAAGTCAGTCCTCAAGGGTCGCTGTCCTGCGTGTTTTAGGTGGATCAACTCAGCTGAACCTAATGAGGGTTTAGTTATTAGGCCTCTGCAGACCTTGACGACTGGCTGAAAAGGTAAATCGTTTATTTGACTCAGATGTGTTGGAGCAGAGGCAGATCTAAAACATGCAGGCTTTAAACTAACCTCTGGTTGGAGGACTTCAGGCTGTCTTACCTTTGTAATACCAAGGGCTCCAACGTTCTCGCTGTAAGAAGTGGTTCCGTTTCCCGTTCCCCATGCTCCGGCCAGCAGACAGCCTATTCCCTCAATCCCGATACCCCTGTTGATGGCGTGTTTTGGTGGCGGTGGAGCTCCAGATAATCTTGCACATGCATGGTAATCCCCAACAGACTCGATCATGGAGGAAATCACGCCGGCCAAAATCCCGACTACCCCTGCCAGGCTCACTGTCGGCTTTCCCCATTGTCCTAGTTTTGGTTTTAGGCACAATAAAGCAGAAAATGCATATTTAGTGCATGAAATATTACATAAAGCATGGCAGTCTGTTAAATGATCTGCTTAGATAAACAGTAAACTGGACCCTTTATCCATGGCTTCCCTGTTTATTAGTTTCATTCTAATCACTATGCAGAGGCTCTGAAAAGTCTCCACACTCCTGTTAAAATAACTTCAGTTTATTTATTTAGCAGCGAGTCACAACACATTTCATCCTGAGTCACTTTATAAAGTCTACTCTGTTAAATCATTCAGACAGGTCACAAAGTTTCCTAAGGAAAGCCAGCAGATTGTATTGAAGACAAAATGATTCGTCTGACTGATCCAACAAAATAAAGCAACATTTGTTCTGTGAAATTCAACCGAGAAAAATCTATTAGAAGGAAAAATGTAAAAGATACAAGTAAAAGCTGAAATAACCTGAAATTTTGTACAACTAATACTTTGATAAAGCGACTTTTGATTTAATTTCAGCCTTTGGTCTTCTTTGGTTGGGGTCTGTGAGGACAATGATTCCATTTAGAGCCTTAATTGTCATTTTACACACAACTATGATTAATGCATACCTCATAGCTCATAAGAACATTAAACACACAATAACAACAAAACATAAGAATGTTTAAAAAGTTTTAGAAATAGTACAGCTGAGGTGCAACATAAAGGGCTGTGTGTCATCTTAGGTAGGAAGGCGCCCGGTCTCTCAGACAGTACAGTAAAGTATGGAGTCACATTTAATAAATTAGGATATGTGATTGAATGAGGCTCATTTGTCGGATTGAAAGTGGCTTTGGAAAATACCAACAGGTATTAAACACTTTTTTTCTGTGTAAAACTGTACATTAAATATGTAATGTCATCTTTAATGTTGTCTTTTCATTCACTGTGAGCCAAAAATAATCATATTTAGCAGAAATAAAGGTTTGAAATCATCAGTGTGTGTTTAATAAATCTTTATAATGTGTTTCACTTAGTGATGGAGTTACTGTAATAAATTAGTTTTCTATAATATTCTAATTCACTGGCAGTATATTACCCTTCCCCTAACTGAGCATTTTGAACATTTTCATTATTTTTATCCTCTCTGCAAACTGTGGCTTCAGCTAAAGTTCGGAAATGACAGCTTAACCTTATCTTTGGTTAATTAGATTGATGACAGGTATTAAGTAAAACAAGACAGAATCCTGAAAATTAATCGAAAGTTGATACAACCAGGTTATATAACCAGTTTATTACATCTTCACTTAAATTTCACATTAAAATCTTTCTAACGGCTTTGTTGGTGTTTCACTTGAATTGTGCATTATGAATGTCACATTAATTTGGAAAAAAAACTTTGAAATCATGTATAAAAGCAAATTTTTTTTGACATCGCAAAAATCCTCCCTGGCTTTAAATTGACAAACGGACATTTTCCACAACATAGACGAAGATAAAATGCTTTTTAGGTCTGAAACTGAAGCATCTTACCTGGGTAAGGGAATGTGAACCAGGGAGCTTGACTTATCACTTCTCCCTTCAGATCTGTGCGTGCGAGGTAACCATAATGTCCTGGTTCAGCGGGAAGCACGTCAGACATCGTCAAGATGTAACAAATAAGCCATGAAACTGTGATTCCCAGCAGGACCTGAGAATTGAATCAGGTTGTAAAACAAAAAAGGTCATATTTGATGGTTTAAAAAAAAAAAAAAAGAAATCACTTCTATAGCTACGTACAGGGAGAATCTGAAAGATGTAGACTCGAGAGGTGTGAAGCTTTTTATCCTTGCTGTACGTAGGAAAGGGCACGGCTATGTGACGGAGGTACTGGGAAAACAGGATTATCAGCGCCGTTGTCCTGTGAAAGACAGAAACAAAGAGAATCAGTCTGAAATGTGCCGTCTTAGGCAGAAAACTGGGAAACTAAGTAGGCTCTGAATGAAGAAAAGTACAACAGGCTTTCTTTGTGTAAAGATTAGATTCAGATAAGGAGATTGCATTTTTTATACTTGAATTAACTAGAAAAAGAAAAAGATTCATAATAACAAAAGACATAAACGCGTTTCAGTGTTGTTGTCTTTTTTGTTTTGTTTTTTTGTTTTTTTAAACTAAAATTTGGCTAAATATGAAGAGATCTTTTTTTTTTTGTCCCCCTGTTGCTTTGTTACTAACAGAATTTCACCCACATTGAAGAGATGCCCCAGTGGTTGCCAGCACTGCTGCCCGCTGAATCGAACAGCGACAGACCGATGAGACTGATGGTGGGAGCGATGGTGAGAGGACCGATGAAGCGCATGAAGAGGCCGATGAGGCCTGAAAATCCAACAAACACCTGGAAGAGAGAGCCCACGATGATGGAGCCCTGCAGCTAAAGACACAAACGAGATCAGATTTAGGCATTTTATCAGCATTATGGTTAATCACTTAAAGCCTGGAAAGGCAACCTGAAAAACATTAAGCAAGAAATTAACACGCAAACTTTTGTAAGAGTAAAATAAAAGGAAGGTGTGGTTCACTTTTGTCTTTGTTTTTGTAATACGCGTTTCTGCCACAAGGGGGAGCGTGACCGTTCCTCACCATTTTGTTGGGCTGATGGTTTTAATCCATAATTGTATCAAAATATTTGAAATAGAAATAAAATTAAATAATTAAAATTCTATGTTTTTACCTAGTTTAACTCCATCTGACATACAGGCCTTATTTTTACCTAATCTAAGAGAATTAGCCACCTCATTTTCAGCTCCTGCTGCAAGAAATCAGATAATCGACACAAATCTCTTTTCATTCGTTAAATTTGGAAGTAAAAAGTTCAAACCCTGTGGAGTCTTGTGACTGATCAGACGTTCTTCCGGCCGTTAAACAGACCGGCCCTACAATACAAACGCGTAAATGCTCACAGATTACTCACGGCTCTCATTCGGCTCTGCCAGACTTCTATGAACTCTGGCGAGGAGGTGTTGACGGAGCTGGAGTTCTGGGTCCAAGCAGGACACGTAAACTCAGGCATGGACAGCATGGCCATGGAGGGAGCCAGCAGGGTGAATGTGCCGCCTTGGAGAATGGGCAGTCTGGAAACAAAGATGGCCGAATAAATCCAGGACTGGTAACAAAAAATAAAAACATCTGAGATGATTTAGATGTCATCACGACAGACATCGTTGGGCTGATTGGGAAACTTTTATAACGGAGGCTAGAAAATAGGGCGAAACGACTCAGAAGTCTCCGTTTGTTGCATTTGTAAACACGTTTAATTCAAATCATGTGAAGCTAGAGAGTGACTCTCCTATTAGACACACAGACGCGAGGTTCGGTTAAAGCAATCAGCTGCTAATGATTGTCTCCATGCTGCTCACTATCAACAACAGGCATCAGGCTTTAAAGAGAAGCATGTAAATCAGTAACGTGCAGGAAGTTGTTGGAGGGGCTGAAGAGTCTGTGAGGGAGAGGAGAAATGACGCTGGGAAAGGTTTTCTTTTGGTTTGCTTGGAGAAGAGCTGCGTTCAACACGACGCTCATTCCTGAGAGTTTGGGAAAGGACAAGAAAGCATCAGTGGTGCTAAGCCAGGAGAATGCTGGTTTGAGCAGGAACTAGATTCCAAACTTAATGAGCCCAAAATTCCTGAGCTGATCGAGCTGTGACGACGGTTTTCAGGAAGGCTGAGCTGCAGCTCAGAGCTGGAAATCACACTTTAAATCTGAAGAGTTCAACAAGAGCAGCTTTTTTTTAGCACATTTAAGGTCTTCTTTTTATGCATCGGTAACACCAGGGATTCAGGTCTGGGAAAAAGATGACAGACTTCTTCAGGTTTTGCTTTTCTGTCACACTAAAACGTTTCAGATCATCAAATCTATTTTAATTCCAGACAGAGATGAGTAAATAAATGCAACTAGCTGTTTTCAGATGCATCTCATCAGGATTAAGTCTGGACTTTGACTAGGCCGCTCTGTCACTTTAATTTATTTTATTTATGAGCCATCCAGAGATGGACCTGCTGGTGTGCTTCTGGTTCAGATACAGAACCTAAGCAGGGTTGGTGGAAGTCAAACATCAGGATGTTGGTTTTTGTTATTTGGAAAATGTGAGACGAGCCTTTGTTTTCTTTCGGGTCAGCGCTGGTCTTGACTTCAAATCTCTCAAATGGTGGCCATTTTTGCCCAGCCTCTGTTTTTCTATTGTTCATGACCTCTGACCTTAACTGACCTTATTTCAGCTTTCCAAAAACGTGGTCGATCCGAACAAACTAAAATATCACCAGCAGGGGAGGGAAAACTTCTTTTGACATAGATAACCTTTTCCCCTCATGAATGAACGAGTCTCCTTTTTTGTTTTTATTCAGGCTCTCTTTGTCTGATATTAAATCTGAATGATCAGAAACAAAAAAAAAGTGTGACAAAAATCTGAAAAACCCTTTTTCACAGCACTGTATGATAAATGCACGCTTCAGCAGATCCATTTCAGCATCAGTGAATTATTTTTTTCTTGACTTCTAACTTCAGCATCAAAGCAGACAAGAACAGCTCCAGATAAAAGTCTGGTCTCTTCAGTCTGCTGAGTAGAACCGCTCAGTTAGGTCCGCCACCGTGTTTAATCAGCAATTACTAATAAGATCCATGCTTATCTGATCCTTACCGAATGCCAAAGGTAACCTGCAACAAGGTGCAGACTCCAGAAACGAAGAAGATTGTGCTGATGAGGTAGCTTTGTGTGAGGCCGTCGTGCTGCAGACACAGACCCTGAGCCAGGATCAGGGGGATGGCGATGATGCCGCCAAATGCCGTTAAACAGTGCTGTAGGAGCAAAGGAGAGACCTTTTCTGAATTAAAAGTTCATGAAAGAGTTTCAGCATTTAATGCACGACTTTGTTCAATCACAAACCTGCAACCTTCAGGATTAACAAAGCCTAACCTACCGCGCTTGATGTCGTTATGTGAGGCAGGACGCCACGCGGCCTTGGATCCGTTTTACCGACATACCTGTGTGCCCAGGAGGATGCAGAGGTACCACGGGGGGACGTCTGTCACGCAGTACGCTAGCTTGTTGGTGTCTTCATCGACAGAGGAGTCCAGGTCCTCTTCTTTCTCAGGTAGATCACAGAAACGTCCCTCCAGCTTCAATTTGTCACACAGAAAGATGTCAGTGAAGACGCAGCCAAGAACTGACCCCAAACTTTCCTGTCCTGATCTGTTTTTACAGATTTAGATCAAATGTTTAATTTTATGGCAGAAAACTATATGTTTAACTTGGTTAGACCTAAAGCGGTAATGTGAAGGGAAGCAAACGTAAGCTCTTTGTAACAAATAAACTTCCATAATGGGTCCTGCTAATCCCATGAGGGGAAACAACTACTTTTACTAGTGTCTCTCCGCTTTGTTTGCCTTTTATTTAGAACATAAAGACACGAAAATGCAAACAGACAACTTTATTTTATAATTTTATCAGCTATTTAATTTGTTCCCAGCTCCTGACAGCATGTAAAGATTTACTTTCACAAACTCACTGGATAAGAAAGAAGAAAATCCTAATCTTACACATTTAACTACGTCTGTTTCTACAGGCAATGCCTTTAAGGGGATTGAATTAATCTCCAGGTTTCCAAACAGGAATGTTCCGTGTCATTTTCAGAACAAATAAAAAGCTGCAGGAAACGTGTTAAACTCACCGCAAAGGCATAGTTGTCGAGTCCGTTGCTTTCTTTCTCTGAGGTCATGTCAGCTTCAGCCTTCTGGCTCCGGTTTGGTTGTCCTGAAGTCTGAAAAGATGCAGAATAGCAAAAAGAGAGAAGGCCAAACGAAAGCGAGAGGACTGAAGCATCTGACAGAGAGGCGGGAGGCGGGCGAGGTGGACAGCCTGGTATGAAAAAGCAGATTTCAGACATGGGACTGCAGCTCGTGCTGACTGAAATAGGTCCAAGCGAGCGCTCATGTGAACCGAATTACAGCAGCAGCAGCTGACCAACCAGCATTTAGCAGGCTGGAGGTACTGTAAAACAAACCTTAACCTCGTTACAATGCACCTTTAAGGCCCAAACGTCAAAGTACATGAAGCGGAACAACTTTTATTCTCTATAAGTAAAACATTAGAGGCAAACTAAAAGAAAACCTAGACCCTGCTTTCATTTGCCTGCATTACTTTTTTGCTGCTGTTGGGGTTAAACTCGTTCTATTTCACAACCAGAAACACCTTAAACAGATTTAATAAATCCCGTGAAGTTGTGGACTTTTGGTTTTATTCTTATACATCAGTTTGTTAGTGGTCTTGCTGAAGCTCCTCCGTTTTCCTTCTAATTTTAACAACAAAAATGTGTTTTTAGGGGGCAAAGCTCCCTGACGATCACATGCTGGCAAAGTATCACAAAGCTGGTATTCATGGAGCGCTGTGAAAGCTCTGTAAACGTTAACTTCATTTCCCAATTTACCGTACCTCTCCATTTCCCTCCAAATGGTATTAGCTTAAGTCACGTTATTAGTCTAAATGGAGAGTTTGATGGCAGCCCACATCTGCCTCATTAGCGTGGTCCAGAAGGAAGAAAGTCACCGACACACTGACATGAAAATATCTGTGGTTTTTAATATTTTCTGTCACAGGATTGCAAATGTTTATCTCATCTTATAAAAGTCACATTATGTGCACAGTATGGTGCACATAAAGCAGAAAATTCACCCAAAAAAATGTATATAACTGTATTTACGCTGCCAATGACATTTCACTGAAAAGCACGGTGTGGGACCGGGAGTCAGGATGTGGGCTCAGACCGTTTCAGTGGCAGGAAGCCTTCATGCGTCTGCAGACCAAGACATTTTTGACACTTTTGAAGGAAACTAAAACATGTTGAAACTCAGTATTTCATATATTTGTTGAAGTTTTCTCCTCTTTTTCTCTCTCCATGCACCATGCATACCTAGAACCAGAACCAGACATGGAGAAGCAGCATTTAGTTCCTATGCTCCACTGATCTGGAACAAACTCCCAGAAAACTGTAAAAGTGCTGAAAGCCTGAGTTCCTTTAAATCAAGATTAAAAACACATTTGTTCAGGATTGCCTTCGGCTGTTCTAGTCAAACTGTTTTACTGAAGCATCATTAGTTCAACTTTGTAGTCCAACTGTTTTTAATATTTGCTTTTAGTTTTTATTCTCCCATGTTCTATTTTGTTTCTGCATTTTATTCCAACTTGCTTTTATTCTGTTTTATTTACCTATATTTTAATCATGTAAAGCACTTTGCATTGTTTGTACTGAAATGTGCGTTACAGATAAATTTGCCTTGCCTGCTTTGCCTTTAAACTGTGCCACAAAGTTTTGTGACAATTTACTTCCTCCACCTTTGTCTGAACGCTTTGGGGACGGCTCCAACACCAACGGTCACCGGTGCCGAAGGTAAGGTCCAATCAGACACGGAGGAGCGGGTTTGGTGTGGAAGAACTTACACACAGTCCTGAGTGAAAGTTCTAGAGCAGACAGACTGTGAACCAGGCCGTCTCGTCCCACATCAGTGTCTGATCCCACAAATGGTTTTCTACAAGTCTCATTCACACAGTCCTAAACCTGTTTAAGTAGAGTTTACGCTGCTTTAATATTTAAACTGCTTTATATCAAGAATGGGATGTAACTCAAGGCTGTGAAGGTAGGAGAAAGAAAGAGCAATTCAAGGATATCAGCATTAATTATTGTTAATCATTGTAATAATTAGACCCATTATCTCATAATTTAAATGTTTTAGCACAGCAACAACAATTTCAATGTTAAATGATTCTGTTTAAGTCAGCGTTGCTTTATCCACCATGTCTTGTGGTAAAATGACACTCGGGGCTTCCCACCCCGCTTCCATCCCGCCCATCGACAGCTATTGTTTTGGGATCTCGTGACGATGACTGTAAAGAATCCATTTGATTTATGAATCAGCCTCAAACAGTTGAGTCGTTTCTAATTGATGTGGTGAAGAGGGCATGACAGGGTGATCGTTCACATGTCCCGTCGGTGCTTTTACTTCTGTTACATAAAAAGAATCTCCTGTTTTTGTGTTCTTTTAAAAAGATCAAACGTAACTGCATGATGCTGGAGCAGTGAAACAAAGGTTACAGGGTTCAGCTGAAGTCAGAAACAACGCTGTGAGTCTCCTGATCCAGCGCACTGCCAGAGGCGTCCAGGGAGACCAGATTGGAAATAATAAAACTGTATGAACTTTTTAAAGTCTCAGCTCAAGATCATATAAAAGAACAGCTCAGGATTGCATCTAAATACAAAAGTCCACACATTATAATTAATTTACACCAGTTATTTGCTTTAACGCTTTAACACGCCATGGGTAAAATGTAAATTTACTGTTAAAGATAACGTGAGAATGTTATTTTTGTTCTCGTTTTCTGGCCCTTTTCGCTTCATGCAGGCATGTGGGGAGCAAACTCTTCTTTAGGGGCTTGTTGCAGTGAAGATGAGCTACCTTTTAGCTGCTGGTTGATAAATAAATGTGTTAGAATGTCTAAAGATTCATCTTAGGTTTCATTTTCTGAAGATATTTCTACAGATAAGATTGTTGAGCAGCTTTTAAACTATAATGCGTTTCTCATTAACTATTCAAAAACGTAAATGCCACCCGGTTCGAAAACAGACGGCCTGTAGTTAGAGTCAGAATCAGACCCTCGTTCATAAAAGAGTAATGCTGCAATTATTAATTGAATTCCTTGTTTTCCATGAAATTTGGCTCCTTTTAACATGGACTCTGTTTCACTCATAAAAAATGGCTTCTGCTGAATTTGTGCTAAATTTGGTGGGGGTGTTTTGGCCCCTTTGTGGAAACTTTGACATCAGCTGTTCACAAGGTAACCGTGAAGCAGATCGGCTCGAATGTGGAGCAAATTCTAGAAAACGGATGAAATTTAGCTGAAGCTCTTTGCTTCTCGAAAGAGAAATGCAAGAATATTCACTACATCCCCCGCCAGCAGAACCTAAAACAGACAACGTTATATTTACAGTCAGGGTCAGAAATATTCATACTCCTGACAGATGTAGCTTTAAAGACCTATTTTATGTTTCCAACATGTTTCTTCTGACTAGAAGTAATGTTACCATTTTGGAGCAAGCAGCCAGAAGCAAATCACTTATTTGTGTTAGGGAGCTGATGGCAAGGACGCCTTCCAACTGCATCTAATATTGGCAAAACACAAGTGGATACTATCAGAAAAATGCTCAGCATCTATAGAAAGGGTTTGATTGATTTGATACCAGCTTAAGAGTTTCCATTGATTGTTGTATGAATAATTTCTCAATATGCCGTTTTTAATGAGATTTTATTGTTTTCCAGCAGATGAGGAATGCCTGTTACCTTATTTTGAATTGTGTCTTCAGAGGGTTCCCATATGGAGCTTGTTTCCTACTGTAAATCAAATAAATAATTGATGAAAGCTGAGTTTTAAAACTCACATCCATGATCTTTTATAGAAACTGAGGCCAAAGTAGACTTCCTCTTCAGCACTAGTCATGTTTTTCTTTTAGTAACACGAATGACTTGTTGCTGCCTCCTTTCTGCCTCTTTTAGACCATGGTGACATTTTCTATATGACTTCCTCACACATTCATCTTCATTCAGGTACTGCAAGCTCTGGACATAGTTTTTGCTGCTGGAGTCCAGAGAAGGGCCGGACGCATTGCCACTGATCCCACCCACTCACCCCAGCAATGCACTGTTTGACCCACTGCCACCAGGTAAACTTTTCAGGAACAATAAATCCTAAACTAACAGACTAACAGATGCTTTTAGCTGCCAGCCAGAAAACCATCAGCTACCAGGTTGGTTACTATTAGGAATAACGTTTTTTAACTGAGCATTTTCCAGCATTTTATGCTTTCAAACACTAAAGGAACATCTTCACCTGCAGAGGTTGAATATGCATTCATGTGTGTAAAGGTTTTAAAAACAGTTTATGTCTGCAGCAGCTACTATTGGACTTTAAGGTGAGGGTCACTCTGGATTCTCCCTCTTGGAAATCAGACATCCTTGGACACACAAAGCAAATCAACAAGAATGTTGCTTTTATCTTAACTTTTTCTATTTATAGATTGTTTTCATTTCTTTTCAACTAAAGATTTTTTTTATTCATGTTTTTATGTGTGCTATTTCTCTTTTCTTTTTAACTGTCAATCTGTTCTTGCAGTGCGCCACTTTGTTTTAGCTTGTTTCTTCATAAATACAGTCGACATTAACTCTGTTGCACCATTTCTGGAAACTTCTTGACGGCATGATGGTGCAAGAAAAACTCTAAAAAGGTGATTATCTCCATATATTGATGGGGGACAACTGCGCTTCACCGACTGATGAGGCCCAAACCACTAGAGGGCGACAAATTCCTCAAAGAAAGGTTCTTTTTCTGAATGAAAGAGGAGCACAGAAGGGTGAGAAGGCTCATCAAGGCCAAGGTGATAAAAAGCAGTAAATCCGTTGATAACAAAGAGAAGCAAACGTTTTTTTGGAGTAGAATATTACCTAAGTTTTAAACCAGCTACTAAGCTCACAGACGATTCGTCTGGAGCTTGTAAATGCAACGTTCCTCTCATCAAGCTGGAACAGGTCAAATCTATATGAGTTGTGTAAAACGCAGAGAGCTGTCACTAATCGGTTGCAAGAAGTGCATGCAGATTATTGAAGTTTTCCTGGAAAAGTTCTGTTGTGCACTGATGCTCCACCTCCATAACGACCATGTGATGCAGGTCCAGCATAGACTGCCAGTGGAGGGAGGAGACCACATCGTCTGCTTCTAACTGGGAGAATACTGGAGAATGTGATTACCCTCAGAGGTCCTAATACAAGGAAAAGACTGACAGAAGACATATTTCTGATCACTGCATTACCTGCACTTCTCACCCCAAAGGGACAAATAATGACACGCTTACTGATGATGGGAGACAAGCTGCTGGACATGTGGACAAGAGAAGACAGAGAAGAACGTTTCAGTGTGGATGGAGACAGGGAAGCACAGCAGCACAGAAACATTTCCCATTCAATTGACGAAATTCTACGAAGACCGACGCGCGTCAGAAAAGAGGAAAGAGTTTATCGAGACTGGTCTGTTATTAAAGAAAACAGTCATGTGCACAACCAGCATCCGTGTACAGGTAAGATTTTAAATCCACCGTTGACGGTCTGAGTTAAGATGTTAGATAAGTTTTCCTGTTAAAGCTTAAATGTCGCTGTTGACAGGTTCCCCACAGAAAAGACCTAAAGAGTTTCCCAAACCTGCCTCAGAACATAAAAGTGAGCATTAGATTTATTGATGAAGTGGATCACGGAGACAGCTTTTTAAATGAGCCATTTATTTGAATCCAGATGCAGAGAGGAGATACTGAAGAATTGTTGGTCTACAGGTCAGAAGAGGAAAAGGCAAACCAGGGTGACGTTCACCCCGTTCCAGGTGCAGGAGCTGGAGAAGGTTTTCCAGGAGACTCACTATCCAGACGTCAACCTGAGGGACGCGTTAGCCTCCCGCCTGCAGCTCACTGAGGGGCGAATACAGGTACGACACCTGCTACCTGTGCTGCTTATTTGGTTTGTTAGGACACACATGCATACATGCAATGTGTCTAGACTTTAGTTTTCCTCAAATATGTTAAGGTTCCTAATCTTACATATTTTCATCCTAAAAATACACGTAAAAACACGCAATATTACAATAAGAAATGAGATCAACTTATATTTAGAAACATGTATCCTTATTTTACCTTGCATGCTGTTTACATGCAGCACATTACATTCTGAAGTACAAAATTCTGAATTTTGAAGTTACCCATGTTTGAGTAACTTGTGGCATAAATAAATTATGGTGCTTTTTTAATGTAAATGTGGTGATTCTGTATTTTCTGATACTTTCACCGATGTCGGCTGTAAACCGCTTATTGGCCTTGATTGAGTAATTCAGCGCGTCTCTTAAGCTCTTCACCGTTTAATGCCTTTAAAACTAAACCTTTTCAGCTATCATGTTCTGGTAAAACTTGATTTTATTATCTTTGCTTCAGATTTGGTTCCAGAATCGCAGAGCCAAGTGGAGAAAGACTGAAACACTAAAGGAAATGGAGATGGTGACCAGGCGGCACATGCGTTTAACCAGCCATCCCCTGCTTTATTACGAGGTAACGTTACACATAATCAGCTTGTTCCCTGTTTAGAATGACAGAAAAATTATGTATTTTTTTTTCTTCTGTGTCTGTTCCAAGGAACCGCCTCTTGAATCGATGTGCTGGCTGTCGTGCTGGACACCTGAACCGGTGCCATCGAGACTGTTCTTCAGATCCAGGCCGAGGCAGCTGTGACCAGCACACTCCCACAGTCACAGGACTCTGCTCTGACACGTCCGGGACAGAACCATAGAGCCCTGCATTATTTCTCACAGACTGACAGAATCTTAAAAATCACTTTTTTATGTTAAATGAGAAAAATTATGGTGCATTATGGAACCAGAATCTCTCAAGTTTCACTTTATTTCCCTGACATTGTGTGCCGTGCATGCAAAGTGAGATAAAGCTGCATATCTGCAAATAACTGTTTCTCATTTACCAATAAGATGAATTTCTGAAATTATTTCTGCATCTTTGTCTGAAACATAAGACCTGTTGATAAATCTGCCCTGTGTGCTTTCTTTGTATAGACTAAGCTGTGGAAGCAGCAGGTGTACTCTGACATTTATTTCTTTTAGCAGAAACCGCTGTGTTATTATGGAGGACAGCAATCGGCTTTTTTCATGACGCCACACTTCCTTGTAAAAGATAAGATAGGGCCATGTCATGAAAAGTTCATCTGGTTGACTTTCTGGCAACCTTTCCTTATCTTAATTTGAACTCGTAAGACGAGGTCGTTTGCAGGTCAGCTCAGTGATTTAAAGGGCTTGTTAAATCAGTCCAAAGGCGAAATTATCACCTAATGCAATATCTTTATAACTGTGTGATCACAGCATATTACAAAAAAAAAAAAAAAAAAAAAAAAAAAAAAAAACTTCTGAGCATATTAAGTTTGAAAACCTCTGTTTCTTTGAAGAAAATTTGCTCCACCGGCAATATTTTATGATCTTAAAGTAAAACAAAAATGTAATTCCTCTTTAAATGCACTTGTTAGGAGAGGAAACACACATCTCTATAATTAAGAGAGCTTCACGTAAATTATTACAAGTCATCAGAAAGATAGCAAAGAACCACCTGGAAGATCAAATTAGTCACTGTTTTGACAGAACCGGAGCAGATTACAGGTTTATGAGAAACAGTCAACTTTTCACCCCTGCCGTATCTTCTGTTTACTGCCTGTGGCAGAAATTTATTGCCGGCTGCAGAGGTAAAGTTAAAGAGGACAAAAATAGTTGTTAGGGAGCAGCACAAAACCTTGACCACTGTTGTATAACACTAATTTATCGTACTGAGGGCATTATAATTAATCAGTAATAATTGTTAGATGGCATGAAATGCTCCGATGGTTAAAGCAAAATACTAAAACAAGAAGCTGTAAAAGTCATTTTTCCACAGATGTTTCTGACATTTCATCTAACTTTGCCATTTTAAACAGTGAATTTCATTTACTTGTCCTTTTATTATTTACTGTAATGAACTTTGACACCAGAGCAAGAAACTGCAGACATGCTGCTTAAACTATCATGTACTACTCAGTGATCCACAGTTTCTATTTGACCCGGTTTTCCTATGGATCAAACATGGATAATTAATGCCAGAGCTAAAGTGTGCAAACCCTTATCATAAATCAGCTAAATGCATAAGATTGTAGCCGCTGACTGCTGGAGGTAAGGCAGGTGCACCACAGGAATGAGCAAAATCTTTCATCTGCACTGAATAAACAAAGCAAATACAGAAAAAATGGATCAGGGGACAAAAACAATTATTTCTGATACCACTCTCAATAGCTAAAAAGAAATATGCAAAAATGCACCAAATAAAATAAAATTAATTTGTCTCTAAAATCCTAAATGCAGTCAGGTTTACAGAATGATTTTAGTGCTGTGAAAAGGTTTTTCCCCTTACAGACTGCTTGTGTTGTTAATTATTTCATCACTATTAAATGTTGCAGATCATCACATTAGTTTTATTATCAGATGAAGATGACGGTTTTCAACAATGAGTTCCTCTATGAGGGCAAAACAACAACTAAACCAACCTAGCTCAATGTGAAAACACACCCTGGTTAACTGACATTAGGCCCGTTGATTTGTTCTGTTTCTGCAGCAACACTTCAGTCTGATTCCTGCCAGAACTCTAGAATATGTTAAATATAACCTGTGTGACAACTTTAAGTAGGCTAAAGCTTTTAAAACGCTCCAAACGAGGCCCTGATCTAATACAAATTTAGAAATACATGAGCAACAAAGTTTCAGACATCTATCAGTCTGGAAAGGGATTGTAAAGAGATTTCTAAGACTTTGGGACAACAGTTTAGGTTTAATTAAAATAAGAAAAATAAGAAAGAGACTGAGCAAAATGAGCACACAGGCCTCAACATATTTAGGTAAACTATTCAGAGGACTAACAAGAAAACTGTTTTTTCTTTTTTTTTTTTTTTACGTCTGGTGTAAAACTAACACAGTATCTCAGCCAAAGAATATCATACAGGCAGACAGAGCTGGTTTTAGTGGCATGCAAGCCTGCAGCTTCAAGACCCACGTTGAAAAGCTGTAAATATCGGACAGACAAATTTGGGGGTACAACCTCTGCAGACTCCAGGTATCTACCAGTAGTGACACTGACCCTGGTCAAAACTACTAAACAACTGGGAAAAAAACTATTAGAAGGGAAAATTTAGTTCCACAGCCTCCTCCTGCAGAACCATTTTTGTTTTCTTCTCATTGTCGCACCTTTAGTGCCCCTGTTGTTCATTTCTTTGCCACCAGAACAGCCAACACTGATTAACAGCCTCATCTACCACTGAACTGACCAGATCTACTTTAACTGGCCTGATATTATCCATCCGTCGGTTGAGACTCCATCTCTTGGCCAGCAGTCGCTGGACGAGAGGCGAGGTCCACTCCAGACAGGTCGCCAGTCCATTACAGGGCAAAAAATCTTGCATGCACTCAATTATTTAAAGAGAGGAAGCCACACCTGTGCAGGTGTGGAAGAGAACCCACACCTGCACAGGAAGACCCCAGGCTGGGATTTGAACCCAGGACCTTCTTGCTGCAAGACAACAATGTCACCACTGATTTGATTTATACTTTGAGCTTTTGTTTATATATATATATATATATATATATATATATATATATATATATATATATATATATATATATATATATATATATATATATATATATATATATATATACAGTGTAAACTACAGTCATGCAGCATTTGGTAGGTTTCTGTCAGATATAGAATAATAATGATTCTAATAAAAAAGAAGCAGTGAGTCGGGCTTTCACTCCACAGTTTTGCAGCTTGTCTCTAAAATATATATTTATCTGTTAGTTTCTTTTTGTCAGGATAATTGTTCAGTAAATCAGATTACAAATTAGTTTTGTTCTTTGCTCCTGTCTGTCGTGTCCAGTGTGTCCTGCTGCCTTTCTTCCTCCTGTAAGGGTGGCCCTTAGCAAAAAGTAGTTTATTCGGGTGTACTATGAGTATACTTATTTCACCCAGAGCACATGAAATGTTCTTTTTATGAACTATGTTTCATAGTATAGTAATGTCTGACATTAATACTATGATTTAAGCTCATACTTAAGTATACTTAATAAATTTACTTCAATTGTAACACTTTTGCTAAGGTTAAAGATGTCTGGATCTCAGTTCCATTATCTGGTTAATTAAGGTTTAATAAAATAAGTAACATCAGTGCGCAGGGTACAAATGTTAGATAATAACAATCTATTATAGAAGGCTTGAATGCACACAGATGTTTGTTGTTTTAAGTTTAAAGGGTGTGACTATTTAGCCATTGTGGACGTACAAACTAGGCAATGCCTCCAAGTAACCAGCAGGTGGCGCCCTTCGACCCGTGAATAAGCAGAAATAATGCCCTCCGATTGGCTGAGTGTCATCAACAGTGACCTTGTTTTCAGTGGGAAGGTCTAATTAGGGGGATTTTTTTCTTCATAGAGCAGCTAACAGAACTTTAGGAACCAAGTTCTGATTCCTGCCCGGATATTTTCTGCCCTCTGCTTCCGCGCACAGGGGGGCGGATCCTCAGCATCGTTCAGCCTCCGCCCGCCTCTCCGGCTCTGCCTCCATCCGACACGGCGCTGGATCAGACCTGCAGGGGGGTGGGGGGCATAAAAACACTCTGCGGAAAGAGGGGCGATGGCCGCCGGTGGAGGATGCGGGGAATCGGTGGATCAGTACCGGGCCGAGGTGGAGAGGCTGACGCAGGAGCTGGCCGAGGCCAACCGGGAGAAGATCAGGGCTGCGGAGTGCGGGCTGGCCGTCCTGGAGGAGAACCAGGCGCTGAAGCAGAAATATGCAGAGCTGGAAACCGATCAGGAGACTCTCAGGAAGGAGTTGGAGCAGCTACAGGAGGTAAGGGTTCGGGACCGGGGAGCGTCTGGACCCGGTAAGGACGGGAGCGCAGTGCGGTCAGCTGTCCGGAAACTTGTGGGCATCGCCAGGGAGGGTCTGTCCTCCAGTAAAGGGAAATAATTGGAGCAGTTATCTAATCTGATCTGATCTGAGACTGAAAAGCTAAAAATGCTTCAAACTGAGCACAAATAAAAAGGCAGGAAGCTGATTTAGGGTTGAGCTGCTGGTTCTGGGTGAGCAGGAAGCAGCCCAAACCTCCAGGCCTGCTGCAAACTCTGCAACTGTGCCTCCATAAATAAGACATCCAGTCAGAATCTGGCTTTAGGGGCGAACATCTAGAAGCTCCGCTGGAATCTTTTTTGCTTTTGTCCAATAAATAAATGTACGCTTTTAAATGAATTTACTAATTTCTCAGACATGCTGTGTGCTCTACATGATTCTCCTGAATGAGGTGCATGGAGAGGTTTGCATGGACACCTGAACAGCAGAGCAAGCTGTTGACATGTAAGATCCAAGATGTCAGAATCTGGCCTCCTTGACCCAAAATGGCACAAAATGGCACTTCAGAAGTGCTGAAGGACTGAGTCTGAATCTGAAATGCTGGGTTTGGTTTTCTGTTTGCTCATTAAGCATGCGTGGATCTGGACAGTAACAAGATGTCGATGCTGACGAGACTTTGCAGCTCAAGGTTATGAGGACTTGTTATTGTTGCGGTTTATTCAGTAGGACCCATCCTGAGCAGGTCCAGCTAGCTGCAGGTCTTCAATGGTTTGTCTCCACCAGATCTGGTAGAGATCCTCAGTTGAACTGAAGTCTGGACTTTGACTAGGCCACTGTAACCATGATGAATCTGCTTTGATACTTGCTCCGCTGTCAATCATGTCAGCGTCTTATCGCAGGTTTTTGCAACCAAACAAATCAACTTAATAAAACAGAAAACATGATCAAAAACATTTAATCACTCCAGGAATCACTGCTTACAGGCCAGAAACTCGCAAATAACCACTAAACCCGACCATGCAATAAATAAAGTAATGAGTTTACTATAGTTAATAACTGAGCAGTATTATTTTCTTCTGTTGTAAATTTCCCCCAAACGTCTGTCTCTTGTTTTTATATTTATTTTTATCACTTTGTCATAAGGATATTTCTATTGTATACTAATGTGTCCAGTGCTGTGTCAGCCACAGATTCTCAGTATGATTTAGATCTAGACTTTGACTAGGCCACTCTAACACATGAATCAGCTCTGATCTAAAACATCCCATAATATCTCAAGCTGCAAGTTTAGGGTGGTTGTCCTGCTGGAAGCTGAACCTCCACCCCAGTCTCAGCTCTTATTTTATCTCCCTCGGTCTTCTCATCAGCTCTGACTCTGATCTCCACAGCATGATGCTGCCACCGCCACGTTGGAGAGAGTGTGTCCGGTGTGAATTACAGTGTTAGTTAGCCACAACAGGTCCTGTTTTTGCTCATTATGGATACGTGGATCTGTGTCGTATTTAGATTTTCTAGATTAAGTTTATGAAGATCATTTTGGATTAAAGGGAAATTAGCAAAAGATAACATGTTTTGGAATAAAATAATGCCTTTTTGCTCCTTCTTGATCAAACTCAGAAAGTGCATTTGTGCATTTTGCTGCAGTGTTTCTGTGTTAAATTCATGCCATTCCAAATGGAGATGTGTAACGTATTGAGTTAAATAATTCATCACAATGTTAATATTGCAATTGCATGGAGTGCTTGCATGCAATATTTAGAGTATTATGTCTGCATTAGTGGACATGCAGATAGATGGTGATATAGAATCTGGTCATCCAGATCCTAAAGATCACAGCGTATTGAGGATGATGTTTGGCAGAAGGTCCAGCAGAGACTGGACTTCCTGCTGCAACATAAAAAAGTCCAACTTTCCCCAGGAGCTGCTGCTCATCTTCTCCTCTGCCATCATTCAGGCCTTTCTGTGTTCCTCCATCACTGTGTGGTTCGGCTCGTCCACAACACAGAACCGGTCCAAACTGCAACGACTAATCAGGTCTGCAGAGAGGATCATCAGGGCTGACTATCCCTCCATCCAGGACCTGAAGAGGTCTGGGGTCAGGAAAGCAGCAGCTAACATCTCTGCAGACCCCACACATCCTGGACACGACCTGTTCAGACCTTTACCTCCAGGGCGGCGCCACAGAGCGCTGTTTGCTACGACCAGCTGCCAGAGACAGTTTCTACCCGCTGGTCGTCTCTCTGATGGAGACTGAAATGTCAGAGAGATACCAGGGTTTTCCTCTTTAGTGGGAATGCATATGGAAAAAAATTATTTCCCTTTTTACGTATTTATATTTAAAATGTCTTCATTGAGAGCAAAGCAGAACCGCAGTCAGATTCCTTCTTTGTGTCTTTACCTCGGTAATTAAAGATTTTCTGGTGATAGAAAGGTCGGGCAAAAAGAGGAAAATAGGCATTACTTGTACATAGTATTTCACAATAATTTCATTTTTGCATGGTGTCCTTCCTCATGTTTTGCAGCCCTGGTTCCCAGTAATTGTCTTCGTTAAGTCTTTTAATTGTCTCTAAGCCTTCTGAAGCCTTTTCTCTAAGACATGCATTGACCTCTAGTCACGTGAACTAAGATGTCTGTGGCCACGTAATCAGTGGAAATGTTTATTTGTCACAGAAGGTTATTCCTTATGGTTATATGCACAACACTGAAGAAGGAGGACATTAAATATGTACCACAGAGCTCTTTCTGTCTGGCATTCTTGCACAGCTGCCTTGCCGGTTATCTACATAAAAAAATCATGACAGCATCACTTGCTCGGCCTTTGCAGTATTTCAGGCACCACTCAGCAGGTTGCATCATGCAGACGTGGTTCCATGTACATTCCTGCTTGTAAAATTAAGCCGAGGAGACAGTCGGATTCTCCACGCAGCGTATTGTCGTCTGGTTAATTTCTCATAATTTGGGCCTATGAGGTGACGATAGACAGAAAGCTGAAGCGTGGGCTGTTTGCCGATAACTACCAAGGTTTTAGAGCGTTATCAAATCAAAATCAGGAGCAAATCAAACATTTAAAGTCCATTTAGTGAGAAGCTGTAGAAGGAAAGACTTCAGCTTTCTTCATCTGCATGCGAGATAGAGTAACAAAGCATCCCCCTCCCCCACTTGTTGCTGCACACTTTCAGATGGCTGGAATAAAGCTACTAAAAAATTTTACTCACTTTACAAACTGAATAAAATGTGTTGTGAACTGGAAACTAACTTTTTTTTTTCTTTTTTTTGTAAACACTTGGGGCCAAAATCAAAGTTAAATGATAAATTAGATTATTTGTGCAGCCGTAAGAGGTTTCCACCTTTTCCACTTGGTAAGTTGTTTTTTAACTGCAGCTGGCAAGTGAGCAGCATGTCAGTTAAATGAAGCTAGTAGCTTCTCTGCAAAGAGCAAAGCAGTAAAAAGGTCTGATATTCAGCACAAGAAGGTCCGGGAAACTAATCCTTCATCTTCTGGGTGTTTTTCCTGTTTTTTTGTTTTATTTAAGTCGATATAAACATCAAAATAACGATTCATAGATTTATATTGTTATACCTGTAATAATTAGGATGTTACATTATCTTAGTAGTAACCTTAAATTAAAACAACTGTTACAATTTTGTGTAAATAGCCTTAAATTGCTCAAACTGACCCATTCCTAGTTCAATCAATCAAAACTTTATTTACAAATAGCTTTTAACATGTAACAAGGCACCATAGAGCTACGCAGATAAATAAAAATACAACAAGATAAAATTATAATAAAGGAAGGAAATGATAAGAATGGGATAAAAACAAAATCAGCATGTAAAGGTAAATACTGGCCTGCTGGTCTCAGCACCAGAGAGAAAATATGAGATTTAAAAGAGATCTGAAGTCATGAAGAGTTCTGGCGGAGCTCACATTCAGAGCGAGACCGGTCCAGAGTTCAGAACCAGCAGCTGAAGGTTCGACAGCCTCCAACAGCGTCGGATCTCCAGATCTCTGAGCTCAACGATCGCAGTGGAGGAGCTAAAACAGAACATTTTAACATTTAAAAACCCGAGAGAAAAACGATCAAACTGATTCTAAAAGAAACGGGGAGCCGTTTCATCATTGGTGATGTGTTCATTTTTCCTCATCATTAGGAGAAGCTGGTCTGTCCCAACATAAAGAGATAAACACATGAAGGAGGCCTTCAGATAGAGAAGGACATTAAATCAGCTAATGCTAAATGAAAGTCATAAAATCAATTAAACATGTGTTCTTTAGCGCTATAACCAACACATGTGGCCAAACTTTGATTTTCATCTCTCAGATCTGTTATGAGCTGCGTGGACCGGGCTTTTTGTTCTGATCCGTTTCCGTCTGCGCCGGGTGTGTTTCTCCTCCTCTGTGGCTGCGCTCTGCTCTGACAGAGGGGACGTCTTCCCTGCATGGCCTTCATCCCTCCTATGTACTCCTCTCTGTGAATGTGAGAGCGAGCGCAGGCCTGCCACCACCATCACATCATTTCTCTGCTCCACACGCCCAGGAGAGGTGGGAAGCAAACTGCAGATGGAGAAATGAGGAGAAGCCCCCCGGGGGCAGCGAGGAATGAAATCACCTCCTCACCGCTTAGCTTTCTGGGGAAGGAGACATCTTTACTTCATCACACAAGGATCCCGTCACCTGTAAATTGATTCTGTTTCATTTTTTTGGACTTCTGTATGCAGAAATAACTACGCATGACAAATAAAAATCCTCAAAATGTTGCAGGCTTTGTTGGTTTGCGATGCTAGAAATGCTTCACAGAAACTGGCAGGAGGTGGAAGAACAGATGCACCAGCAAACCTGGAACTGATGAAAATCGGATGATTTTCCTTTTAACGGCAACCCAAACACTAAAAAATCATTTTTTATTTTTTTTTTCTGCTCACTTAATAAATAACTTGCATAAATCAGAGGACATCTTTTATTCTAGGCTGTAAATGCTACAACAAGAAAAATTTCAGGAACATATGCGTTGATAGATTAATGGGGATGATTAATAATCCCTCTGTTGCAGAAAACTGAAGCACATCTTTTGGTTTATGGTCAGTCTTTGTTATATAGAATTTTTGACAAATGAGTTTTGTATTCGTTAAAAACGTGGAGCAGTTAAATCTACAGGTCAGAGGTCAAACAATTCAATTCAATTCAATTCAGTTTTATTTATATAGCGCCAAATCATGAAACATGTCATCTCAAGGCACTTTACAAAGTCAAATTCAATCGTATTATACAGATTGGGTCAGATTATACAGATTGGTCAAAAATGTCCTATATAAGGAAATCAGTTGATTGCATCAAAGTCCCGACAAGCAGCATTCACTCCTGGGGAACCGTAGAGCCACAGGGAGAGTCGTCTGCATTGTACATGGCTTTGCTGCAATCCCTCATACTGAGCAAGCATGAAGCGACAGTGGGAAGAAAAACTCACCATTAATGGGAAGGAAAACCTCCGGCAGAACCGGGCTCAGTATGAACGGTCATCTGCCTCGACCGACTGGGGTTACAGAAGACAGAACAGAGACACAACAAGAGAAACAAAAAGCACAGAAGCACACATTGATCTAGTAATCTGTTCTACATTAGATGGTAGTAGCGGGTGAGCCGTCTTCTCTGGATGATGTCACAGTTAACAGAACGCCAGACCAGGTGTACCTACTATGAAGATAAAAGAGAGAGAACAGAAAGTTAAAGCAGAAATGACAACACATAATGCATAATTGAAGAACAGTAGAACTCTATAGAGAGAGAGAAATAGACCCTGATGTCCTCCAGCAGCCTAAGCCTATAGCAGCATAACTATAGAGATAGCTCAGGGTAACATGAGCCACTCTGACTAGAAGCTTTGTCACAAAGGAAAGTTTTAAGATTAGTCTTAAAAGTAGACGGGGTGTCTGCCTCACGGACCAAAACTGGGAGTTGGTTCCACAGGAGAGGAGCCTGATAGCTAAAGGATCTGCCTCCCATTCTACTTTTAGAGACTCTAGGAACCACCAGCAGACCTGCAGTCTGAGAGTGAAGTGCTCTGTTAGGAACATACGGGGTAATCAGAGCTCTGATATATGATGGAGCTTGATTATTAAGGGCTTTATACGTTAGAAGAAGAATTTTAAATTCTATTCTTGATTTAACAGGAAGCCAATGAAGGGAAGCTAAAATTGGAGAAATATGATCCCTCTTGTTGATTTTCATCAGAACTCTTGCTGCAGCATTTTGGATCAGCTGAAGGCTTTGAACTGCATTTTGTGGACTTCCTGATACACCATTGCTATTGGCGCCTGTGAGTGCTTGTGTTCTCGGTGAAGGCAGCTGCATTTGCCTTCGTGCTGCCGCTGTGTTTGCATGTTTATGTTTTTGAAGTTTTACTTGTTCTGGCTGGAGATCCCAGTCCAGATCCCAGATGCTTTTAGATCCACCGCTTTTCACTCGATAGTGATACACAAATATTTCCAAGCCCAGAGGGACACGGCTACTGTACAGAACCGGCTCTAATTTTCACCTGGTTATATTTTTGAATAAAAATGCGAATTAAAAAGTCCCACGTTTTCTAGAAAGAATATCCACAAAGCCCATCATTCTGCTTTTTTTAAATTTCCCCTGTGAACCAGATCTCTGCATTGCTTTGCTGCCAGCGGGACCAAAGCAAAGCAGCAAACCGAGGCTGTCCTTCGCTGCTGTCTCACTGTGGCGTGTTTGCTCTCTTCACACTGATACAGTTTCACTTCTCTTTGCTCATCTTCCTCTCTGCCCCCCGGCCCGATCGCGCTCTCATTCCTCGTAACCCTGTGTTTGTGCCCTCTTCTTCTCTGGATAGCTGCCTGAGCGGCGATGGAGACACGCCGTCCCCGCGGTCCTTGCTTGTTAGTGCTGTTTCTGGGCAGATCAAACTCTGATAGGATGAAATACGAGGCTGATGGAGGGCGATGCGATCACTGCAGAGCATAGAAGAAGTGTCCGGGCCTGAGCTGTGTGTTAATGTGTTGTGATTTGCCATTTGAGGCATAGTGGTCAAACAGCCTTGCAGTGAAAGAGTCTTTTGTTCAGTTGAACTACTTTCTGAAAATCTCTGATCTGAGAAGCAGCTACTTTATAATTTCACTTTCCAACGATCAGGCAGATCGTAAAAGATGTTCTCAGAACTGATCCTCCTTTCACATTGTTTTATTGATGTTTGAGAGATGCGATCAGAAACAAACTTGTTGGTTGAACGGAAACAAAGGTCAAATCTAAATCAGCCAGCGGTGTGAATAATTTCATGCTCAACATGAAATTATTCACACAGTTTATCTTTGGTGATGAACTCGTCGTTGAGGAGCCTGCAGCCAGGCACTTAGGAGTCCACCATCACAATGTCAGCGCCAGCATCCAGATCCTGTTTCCAGCTCCTTAGACATCAGTTACGCCGCGTTAATGTGGAAAAACCAAAGGGGAAAAAGACATTCAGCCGCAACGATTAAATGGATTTACTTTATCATTTCATATATTGTTGAAAATCCAATTAAGCCTTATTATTCTTGGATGTGGAAAATAGAAATAAGTTATTTAAACATAACTGATCAAAAACAAAAAAGGTTTTTTTCATATTTAATGTCAGATAGTGAGAAAAAAGGTTGTTTTTTGTTTTTTTATTCAGTCGTTTAAACCTCTGCTGCTCTTTTTTTTTGGCTTTATCTCCTATAGAAATAGTCAAATTTAAAGGAGGTTCCCAACCATCTGTCTTCTATGAGTGAGAGAGATCCCAGTTACAAGATGAAAAGCCCAGTTTTGAGACGTGTTTAATATTAGTCCTGCTGTTGCAGGCGAAATGTCGCCGCTATGATTGTTGAGCAGCCGAATTCGTCTGAATCCGTCGCCCTTTTAGTCACACCTGGTTGCCTTTTTTTTAAAGCGCAGCTAAATAAAGTCACTTAGTAGCATTTCTTCACACACAAAAGAGGCAGCCGGGTTGTAAATCAGCGAGCCGACAGTGGAGAGAAAGGCTGCATAACAGGTTGGGGGGGGGGGGGGGTTGGACTCCACCCCTCCTGCCTTCTGCTTCTTTTATGGTAGCAGATAGTAGGAGGGAGGTGAACATGGGTGGAGGAGCTGAATCAATGCATCATGAGATGAGTTTTGTTTTCCGCCTTTTTTTTCACCTCTGCACCATCAGCTCACCATCTCCTGTTACCTCCCTCCCCCCCGTTCTCTCTGTCCTCCCCTGCGGTCCCCCCCTGGAGTGAAGTGGTAATTATCCATCGATTTCTGCTCTGCTTGGTGAAAATGTATCGTGTCAGAGCTAAGCTGCACTCTGTTGTGTGTAGTGTGGCATACGTTGTGGAAATCAGTGCATGCTGGTGTAAAGCGCAGCTCACCGAGCCGAAGGCTTTCATGGTGCATCGGACCAGGAGCTGGAGGGTGGAGCTGTGTGTGGGAACATGTAGTCAGGCATGGGTATTAAAACAAATCAGTGTCAGAACCAGTCGCTCGTGTCTCAGATCCTCTTTTTTCTTGTTGTGATTGTAAAGTGGACAGGTAGAGAAATGAAATCCTGAGTGGCAGTTTTGGTGACGTCAGCCTGTGACGGTAGCAACAAGCTCGGGGGTGCAGCCCAGTCTGGTAATCATAAACTATCCAGCTTAGAATATGGAGCTGCTTGTCTCCTGGGCGTCTCCCATGTAAAAGAGAGGGACCCGATCAATCTGTGGAGACTTTCCATACGAGCCTGAGGCTGCGCCGTTTTACAGAAAGCTATCTTTTGCTGCAGTGAAATACAGTAGGAGCAGGACACCCCTGCCTGCAGGATGCTGTATTGATTAGTGGTCTACTTTAGCTGTGTGTGCTGCAAACTCTGAAAGCAAAGCAAAATTTCAGCCAGCCTTCGCTTTGGGAAAACTTTTGGATTTGCAACAGAAAATCTTCCGCTAACAAGCTGACTTACTCCTGACATTTGTATGTCTGCTCGCTGGCTTTGTTCTAATAAGACCTTCATTTCAGCTACTTTTCATTAATTCCTCCTTACTGTTATAATATCTTCCATCCAGAGAGGGTAGTGATTGAAAATCACCAATTTCTACAGGCATTCAGTCATGCATGAAGATGTGCAGAAAGGATGTTTGTGTCACTAAATAACGCTGCATCATATCAGGAGATAATGAAATGACCTTAGTTGCAATAAATCCTCATTTCCTGGTTTCCTCTCAACTCTCATTCCAATGTTTGCAGCGGTCTCTGTGACCTTTACTGTCTTGGTTACATCCACTGATGTACGTATGAGTCCATGCGACATTAAATTTAACAGGTGCACAGAGAAAACCAACAGTAACCAGAGTCAGAAACCTTTCAGCTTGATTGGTCCTGACCGCTGACCAGTGGGGTAAAAACTGAAAAATCAATCTTCTGCCAGCTAATAAACACACCTAACTAAGTGCCGCCAGGTCTTGATGACAACACTCTTCATGTGGACGCTGTAACTGAGGGAAGGAGATTTAAGTGTAGCTATTTTCGTTGTTTTAAATGGAGTTGGAGGGAAATTAGAGATGTAAGAAGCTGTTTGAAAGGAAACAGGTTTCTTGCAGTCTGCAGAGGAGCAAGAGAGAGACAGAGCGTTTCAATATTTCACGATGAAAATATTGGCCACCTTTTGTAAATTTAATATTCAACATAAGAGTGAATGTTCTCTTGACAATAAATATGGAGGCTGTGGTTTTTGTTATGCTAACCATGCTAATCTCTAACGTAAAATACTACAAACAGTGGAAATATCCAATAGCACTTGTCTTTTACACCTGCTTCGTATCCATTTTTACGTCAAAGCTCTGAAGGAGAAATCAGCATTTTATCTAATCGGGTATCTGCAGGTCCAAACTTTATAAAAACCACAAAATCCCGCTCGTGCATCTCTGCATTGAATGTAATTCCCAAACCCAGATGCAGGTTGCATTCCAAACAACCTTTTGCAATAGAAATGTTGCACAGTTATATGTTGAGTGATGATGACGTGGTACATGCTTCAGCTTGCCATTATCCAGATACTTCCGAATAGACATGCAGAGAAAAGAACAAACAACCAGAAACCTGCATCTCATACTACACTGCAAAAACAGAACTAAAAAAAAGTAAAATTTTCTTGAAATGAATGTATTTACCCTTGGTTTGAGCAGGTAAATAAGACTATTTGCCAATGGAATAGGATTTAAGCACTTAAAATAAGAACAGTTCATCGCCATCATCTTATTTTAAGTACAGTATATCTAATTATCTTATTTTAGTGGTAAAAATACTCATTCCATTGGCAAAAAATCTTATTTACCTGCTCAAATCAAGGGTAAATGCATTCATTCTAATAAAATTTTACTTATTTTTAGTTCTCTTTTTGCAGTGTAGACTTTATTTCTGGTGTTCACATGTTAGGGGTGCTTTTGAAACAGAGATTCCCACAGATCTATAAGCTCCACTACTCTTCTGGAGCTGCAGAAAATCAGGCACAAAGGAGTTCATCAGAGGCCCAATGTGTCGATACCAAAGGATTCACTGTGTGCCGACAATCCTGCTGCATTGTAAACTGTGTTTGTTGGGCTTGGCTGAATCCTCTCAGGAGAGACCCTCTGCAGAGAAAGAGGGCAGCGTTATCTGGGAATCTGCTCTGTCTCTCCCCCTTGTGCCTCCGTCTGCCCGCCTGGGTGTGTCTGCCGCCACACATGCAGAGTGAGCCTGCAAGCTTTCAGACACCCTCAGATGGTCGTTTGATAAATGCATTCCCAGGTTTCTTTTTAAACCAAACTACTTTTTTGCGTTTTTTTGTTTCTTTCACATCCATGACCATAAAAACGAGTCCAGCAGAAAGCATGCTGGGATTTAATGCATACGGTCACCCTTCCTACATTAGTGACCTAATTGTTGTACATCCCAGACACGTTCTTGAACACTTGAGTAAGCACGGTCTCCTCAGTACCCCGCTAAGGCTAAGGAAATTGGTCCGTGCCTAAAAGGAGCCAGCCATATGAAACTGTGAAGTTTTCAAAAATAATTCAAATCTTTGGACTATTTTCTCGGTTAATTCAGTCCTCATGCAGCTCTCAGTTCCAGTCAATTACTGAGTTTACCGAGGCGTCTTCTGGGAAACAAGATTTATCAGGACACAGCTTCACCTTTTGGCCTCATGTGCTTTCAGAAACACAATGAACTTCAGCAGCAAAACACTCAATCTGAGCTTTGCACTGCAATAACTGAACTAAGTGTAAGTGAGATTTCTTCAAATTAGTGTATTTGTCCTGGATTTGAGCAGCAAAATGAGATTATCTGCCAATGGAATAATAAAATAAGATAATAAGATCTGCTGCACTTGAAATAAGATGATGGAGTTGAGTTGTTCGTATTTCAAGTGCAAAAATCTTATTCCATTGGCGGATCATTTAAACTTGCCTGCCAAAATCAGGGACAAATACACTCCTTTCAAGGAAATTTTCATTTACTTTTAGTTCTCTTTTTGTTGTATGTTCCCTGTTTATGGCTAGAGAGGCTACCTTGTTGAAAGTTTAATTGTTTTAGGAACTAATTAGCAATGTTTAAAATACTCAAATGCAGATCATAATTAAATTGTTGACAACTGAAGCATATTGTCTCATTTAATGTTATTTAAGACACATGACTGGGGCCTCCAACCATGAAATTATTTTCTTAAAAAAAAAAGCCTGTAAAGAAAAATATACCCATAATATTTAAGTTACATAAAACCTTTGACCCTTTTTTTTTTTGTATTAATTGACACAACCACCCTCCCCCAAGAACACCGGTCCTCGGTTCTGGGCCAGGCAGACGCTCCGTCACTTTGTTATAAAGAACCGGGGCCACACCTGTAACCTGAGGAGCACACCTGAGGCTGCAGGTACAGCCTAGCTGACTGAGACTGAGCTGCTCTGTGAAGATGGGAGAAAAACATCCCAAAGAAATGCAGTAGGTGGTTCTACCATGTACTGACTCACAAATATATAAAAATCATTAAATTATGTATCATGTTCGTACTGTTTCACGGTTTTCCTGCATAAAATCACATCATAAAATAAATGTTTGCCTGAATACCTGGGAGTGGACAATAATTCAATATCAATATATATTACAATATAATTTTATTCAATAAAGGTGATAAAGGATCACAATGTTTGTCACTGACTGATGTTCTGGGTTTTATGTAATTTTATGTTTCAATTTTAAAGCTAGCATTTCTAAAATGTTATATTGAAGGAGTTTTATAAACATGATAAAATAATTGTAATCAGTTATTACAGGCATCTGTTTTCTTTGGAGTCTTTCTGATGCTTTTATTTTGTTTATATCGATATCGTAAATGTATCGTATCTATCAAAATTAAGAAATATATCGTGATATAAGTTTTGGCCATATCGTCCAGTCCTATGAAACCTAATTCCTTATAATGTGAAGGTGTTGCATGGTGATGAACAGTTTGTTTTGAACTTAAAATGATCTGAGTTTTAAGTTCAAAAACAAATATCTGAGTTTATCCAATTATTCCTGCTCTGTCCTTCATCATTTTCCCCTCTTTCATTCCCTCCATCTGTCTGAACGCATTCATCAGTCAGAGCTTCATCTGGCTGGCGGCCTTTTAAATTAATGGCAGGGGTAAATACCAACAGAAAGGATGCAGAAGTTTGCTTCAGGATACGAGCAGGTTGACTGCGTCTTTGTGTGTGTTTGACAAAGGCCACTTTGTTTTGCCTAAATTCCCATATTCAGGCATATTTGTTTCCCAGATCCACCAATATATTGTCCTTTAAGTTAAAAAGAGAGGAACACAGATTAGAGATTCTACAAAATACCCCAGCATCTCGATGTGGAGCAGATAAATTATATGGAACAGTTCACAGGTCAGCGCTTCTCAGTGCGACTTGTATTTTTCCATATGAAGCATATTAGCTTTTTTTCTCCTGCTGGTAATTGCTATTATGGACTATTTTACTCTTCATAAGTGTCAGCATAATAGCACTTTGTCGTCAGGCGGAAGATAGGCGTCAGAGCACTAAAAAGCATTCAAGCTACCCCCTTATTATCTGTGAAACCTTCATACAAGCCCGGTGTTTAGCCTGTGAAGTGGAGCAGCTCTCCTGCAGCCGGGGATATTAAACTAAAGGATTTATTCTGTGTAGCACAGCATGCCACGTTGCTGTTCAATGATGTAATAAACTGTAAACATCCCTGCCAATTCAGGGCCTGCCCTCAGTCGTCTTTGACGCAGTATTTGTTGATTATATTTAATAAAATAGGACAAACTTAATGTATGGGTCTTAAATCCTGATGTTCTCTGTAGCTGCAGCCCTGCCAGGCTATGAATGTCCTGCTTCGCCTCACTTGTGGCGACACGTGCGCCTGTTTTCATAGATGACAGATCTCTTGACTTGGCACTTTCCCCCGTGCCTCCAAAGCTGATGGCGACATTTCAGCGTCCTTGTTAGAGGGCTAAATATGGCTCTGCGTCCCATCATGGGCACGCCATGAAAAACAGCAACCCACTGCATGGTCATGAAGGGAGAGATCTGTTGTTAAAACGGGAAGATAAACCGAATTAGAACACTTGGACGACATCTTATGAAACATAACATGACATGTTGTTCTTTGGCTGTTTTTAAATTAGGAAAATATTGAGTTTTACGTGTATTTTGGTAGAAGTTCTCCTGCAGAGGTAGTAACCATAGTGACTATTGTTGGTCTGAGACTAATTGATGTTTGGGCGCTTTAACACCATGCACATAATAAACTTTGTATTTTCTAACACATTTGGACATAAGGATATTAAATATCTATGTTAGCAATACTGAAAAGATTGAGAAATGTGAATGAACAATACAAACTGAAGGAAATACTATTTTCTGTTAAAAATAAATGTGTTTTTTAACATAGAAAAATAAATTTGAATCTCTAATTCCTTATAATGTGAAGCTGTTGCATGAACTGTTTGTTTTATACTTGGAAATGAGTTCAGATCTGAGTTTTCTCTCCAATTACTCCAACTCTGTCCTTCCATCATTTTCCCCTCTTTCATTCCCTCCATCTGTCTGAACGCATTCATCAGTCAGAGCTCTCTGCTGTTCTTCATCTGTCTGCCTCACGGCTCTTTAAATGAATGGCCGGGGTCAAGACTAAAAACCATCAAAAAGTATGTTTACTTCAGGTAGACACAATGAGAACATCATTACTTAGCTTTTGAAGGAAGGTTGTCTTGTTTTATTTAGATATTTAGTCCAATTCTCCTGACGGCGTGAGAGTGAAGACGGATCCAGAAATCTGTCTGAGGCCGGAAAGAAGACTTTAGCAGCTTTCTGAGGTTGGCGAGGGATTTAAGAAGGTCTCTAAAGAAACTGAAATCAGCCGTTCCAGCATAAGGAAATGGGTCTACATGGACATTCAAAACAAGAAGAGGTGAAAAGAAGTCTCCAAAATCTCTAAAATATCACCGTGGGACTTGCAGCAGGTTCTTGGTCCTGTTAATGAGAAAGATCCCGTCTTTCCAATCATGAAGATACAACTTTAACTTCCATGAGAGGCATTAAAAGGCAAAAGCTTTGGTATCTAAGGAAAACATGGAGTCAGACTGAGGTTTGCCAGAGAGAGTGTAGCCTAAGACCTGGACTTCTGGAATAATGATCCACAGGTGAGTCTGAAACTGAATTATTTGGAGACCAGACCGTTTGGGATTGACCAAACGCAGCACTAACCAACAGTGAAGCATGGAGGTGGAGGTGTCATGGTGAGGGGACGCTTTGCTGCTGGACAGGTCCGGCTCACCATCATAGAATTCACCAAACTGGAATAAAACTTCACTTTTAAATATAACAAGGACTCTGTCATGTGTCTCCTTGTTTTAGTAACTGACTGGACTGACATTGTGACATTAGGCTGACACATCACTGGACACATTAGGATAGAATAGAAATATCATTATCATAAAAGAGTAAAAAAACAAACATAAAAGCAAGAGACTGTTCATTAGGGAGAAGATTCACTTGTAGATTCACCTGGATCTGATCGGCCCATCAATGGAGAGTCGTTAGGCTCCTCGTTAGCCTGGCTCCCTGGAGGAATGCTGTGGTCACATGTATGGAGGTGAGGACTGGGGAGAAACTTGGCAGGAATCAAACCTATTGCTGCGCTGTAAGTTTTTGAAAGTTTAAACCTGAGCCCTCTTCCTCAACACAGCTATAGGTTTGATTCCTGCCAAGTTTCACACCTCCACAACTTTCCTCCTGTGAGCCAGGCAAGCCATTAGCCCAACAACTCTCATTTGGATCTACAGGTGAATCTAAGGTCTAACAAGGCCTGCAGGTCTATAAAGCTGGAACTACTCACTACTGCAGACATTTTGGACTGAGAAAGCTTCCTGGATGGAAGAGAAACGTCTACAGCTTCAGAACAGAAGTCCAGTTGTTATTTTTTTAACCTTTTTTTTTATTAATCATGACCTGATGACTGAGGATCCTTACCAACATATTCTCTTATATCTATTAACATGCTCAATCACACACACACACACACACACACACACACACACACACACACACACACACACACACACAGCTAAAGTCCTTTTTGTCTCTCTCCATGGTGCTGAAATCCCTGACGCTCCTGTCTGGGATGTCCATCTGGACCGGGCCAACGTTGTCTTTATGTGGACATGTCTCTTTACGTAGATGGCGCTTAGGAGACATTTATCTTTTAATAGTTTATTAACTTGCATTTTTTGCTTTTTGTTTATTATATTTGCTCTGTTGAGCTTGAGAAACGCTACTTTGTCTAGTGTTGTCTTCACTTCATGACCTTCATATTCATCACTCTCTACCACTGAGAAGTGAGACTGACACGAGGATTATCATACAGGATTACGACGGTATCTGGTTTTAATCTATTTCTACATCTACATCTATCATTGAACAAAAATAATCATGACAATGTCTCACTGTCATTGTCAAAATAGGCTGTAGCTTTTATTAGGGCTGCACAATATTACAACGACGTAGAATTGCAATGCAGTAATATATGTATTAAATCTGAGAGCAGAAACAAAGTTTGAGAGAGAAGAGAATATGTTTTGAGTGTGAGCGTATGTTTTGAGTATGTTTTGAGTGTGAGCGTTACAAGTTTTGAGTGCAAGAAGATGAAATTCTTTTCTCAAATAGAAATTTTGTGCTCTTGGATTATGGCAGAATAATTCCCCCATAGTAATAGTTCTAACAATATAGATCACAGTTTACCCACATTTTCTTTTCTTCATTTTCCTTCATCACAGTGTTCCCTCCACTCTTAGATCAAAAATATACATGAAGGGTGGTTATTGTGGCCAGTCAACCTGTGTCCAACATGGAAAAAATATCATTGACATCCAGCTTGCACGGCACTTAGAATATAATATAAGAATGTAATACCCAAATATTGCATGCAATAAATTATTTTGTGGTTGCAATATTACATCTATAGATATTGTGATGACAGTTTTTAACTGATGTATTGTGTGGCTGTAGCTTTTTACACTAAGACTGCAGAGGAAGGGGCCTAAATTGAAGCACGGGGTTCAGATATCTGATATTAGATGATGAAAGATTCATTTGTTCATTACCAAGTGGGAAAATGAAATACAGCAGTTTAGTAGTTCAGAGTTTCTGCTGAAAAGAAATGGATTAGCCATCCATGTGTGAACAGCAGACAAGGGAAATGTTACTGCTGACTGTAAAGCGTGAGTCTTTGCATGGTCCTGCGATGATGATCCGCCTACAGACTAATCCTTATAATCTGGTTGTAGAACAAAGCATATCAATGATATTTCTTTTAGATCTCAGAAAATTGTCCACATTTTATACCATAGTGTGAGTCCTTTACAGCAAATGTCTGTTTTATTTTCACATTGCCCCAGTTATCATCAGTTAATCATGAAGACCAAGCACTTAGATATTAAATTATCCAGAGACTTTTTTTCTTTCCAGTGGCTGCATTATGCCGTAATTGCAACTCCGGCTCATTGCATGTGCACTGAGCCCTCTAAACAGTAAAAAAGAATCAAGTCTGCTGTAAATCCTTTCCTGTCTTTACATTTCTAATAACAAGTAAAGGTCTCGCTCCATTATGTATCACAGACTGGGCCATCTCTTTACGCTGTGAGTGCAAAAAGGTTTCTGTTCCATGCACATGATTTCACACCCTAAAGCCATCCCCTGACTCCTCATTATGGGCCGCAACACAATGGGAGGGATTTCAGGGTTGCACTCTCCTCCTCCTCCTCCTGCATCGTGCAGTATTTTTCTTGCTCCTCCTGACGTGGCCTCAGGGGTGAATATCTATAGCAGGGGGTTCTGTTGTCTGGACACCGGAGAACAAAAGGCAAAAGGAGCCTCAAAACCAAATGCATTAAATGGCTTTCTGTGCAGAGAACTGAACAGGCGTCCAGTCAGAGACTCCATGATAATATCATTTTAGGAAAATGGTCATAATCTATAATCTTTTCAGTAAAGATGCACCGATTTGAGTTTTGTGGCCGATTTACAGTCACAGTTGAACTGCAGATTTCTCTTTTAAGAACAATAGTATAAGAAGATATAAGAAGAGCATTTAACAATTTTTTTCTATCCTTTTGGCATTGAATCTTTATTAATTATTTATATTAAGAGTTGAGGGGATGCCACACTGTGTGTATGACACAGCTTTCCTCTTTTGATAAAACGGTTTATTTAAAACAAAGACTAAAGGGTATGGAGTATATCTCTTATGCTACTTAGCATCTTAGCGATTAGCACAGCTAGCATTACATAAACTCCAGTCTCTTTTGTCGTGAATGGTGGTGGAGTAGGAGGACCAAATCACAGGGTCCTCCTCCTCCACAACACAGACCAAAACTTAGATGGCAGAATTTAGTTGTTTGGATCCTTATTGAGGGAAGTAAAACAAATATAATCAAGAAGGCGTCATTTAGAACAGTTTGATCTGACAAAGAACTGAAGACCCAGATGTGGATGAATGCTGAAGAGGTTAGAAACATGCTTAAATAACCCTGGGAAATACAAGAAAAACTGTCAGAAAACAAAATCTAAGAAAAGATGGCATGACAGTCCTGATGTCTGCCTGTAGCTCCTTTAACTTTGAGAGCTCCAAAAGGCTGCCAGCATTTCCAAATCCAGCCTGCTCCATCATAGTCAGAAGTTAAAAGTATAAAAGGATCAAACAGAGGAACTCTGCTGATCTCCAGTCCACCTTCCTGTTATCTGCAGGAAGTCTTGCTCTCTCTCACTTTCTTAATGCCTGAATGAACTCTAGAGATGCAGAAAGTACAGTTTACTTTTTAAAAAGCTGTTTGCATCTTAGAGCTTCCTTCGACTTCATCTGAACACTGACACTGAAAATAGGCCAATGTGTTCCCTCAATCACAGCGTCCACTCTGTGGATTGTTAGTTGTATCCTAATAACTCTTCTTATGGTGCATTCACTGGTCAGGAAAGTATTGAATCTCTTAGTTTCTTAATGCGGGGTCACCAGTCAAAGCAAATCAAACAAAACCTCAGTTTGGATGTTTGGCTGCTGAGCGGTACACTAACATAAGGCCTTTTACGTTCCTCATTACAGTTATACAGCATCAAACTACCATCAGTTCCACTCATGTCATTCGAGTGACCAATTTTTGTTCTGTACGATGCTGTTTTTAGCCAGTAAAAGCCATTAGCTGAGCTTCCTGTGTAAAAACTGCTGCGTGTCCATCACTGTCACTCAGTGATTTTCTTTAAGTGGGGCAGAAGTGCATCCCATGAAGGAGGTCTGTTATAAAAACATCTGCAGCTCGTTATGCACCCACTGCTTCTCTGGAGGAGCGGCTCCTGATTCATTGTCTGTAACTGGGACAGCGTGTCTCTGTGTGGCTGTTACGCTCGGGTTCCACATTCCCAGCGTGTTTATCCGTCTTTGCTTGACTAAAGAGCACAATCGAAGCAATTTGAATTAAGACTGTGTTTCCCGTTGCTGCAAAAGTCTTGTCTGATATTGTTGGAGCAACGGTGCTACTTTCTTTATGTCTCTGCTTACTGTTTGGGAGCAGCAACCATGTGAAGTCTTTATTTTTTTTCTTGGCAACCTACCAGGAACAACCCACTCAGAACCTAGAAACCCCAGAAAGACTCCTCGCTATGTCCTCCTCTTCTTCTTCTTCTGCTGACAGATTTTCCTTTTCCCACCGTCTGGCCTCAGCTGTTGAGCTGCAACCTTCGCAGGCATGTCACCGGCCTCTCCTGTGAAGGGAGAAACCAGCTCGTTCGGTCACCCCGTGCCTTGAATTAATCAGCTGGGTCCTCATGCCGTTTCTTTTTTAATCAAGTCGTCCACTAGAACCACAGCGCTGCTCTCAGGAGGCCGAGACAGTCACTGAATTAGATCTTCATCCTAGAAAATGTTCTGCAACATGATTAATTCAGATTTCTCCAGCTACCTGCGTGAACAGAAACGAACCAGAAAAATGATGTTGTGTTGTGGGAGGAAAACAACCGATGGACACCGGAGTCGTGTCTAATGGAAAATAATACATACTTATATCTCATAAATGATTCATAATGTGGAGGTTGTTTACCGCTAGGAGGGATTTATTTCTAATCTTTTTCATGCATTTTGTCCCACTGCTATGGCTTTGTTTATTATGCAGGCCGCCTGATTAACCTGAAACTGCCGTCCTAAAGCTTCTAGTATTTCTGACCTTCAATTGTTTGCGGTTTCATGTGGAAATTTTGAGCATAAAAAAAAATCCGGACAAAGCCGCATTGATTGGTCGGGTCTCGCAGAGGCCACAGGCACCACAGGCCTTTATTCTGCTGATGAGCTGAGAAAATGAAGGAAGGGTCAGAGCACGAATCGAACCACTAGAGCAGCTGCCGTTCCTACTTAGGAATTTCTGTCTGCGCTTTCCGGACAGCGCTGCAGGGTTGCGGCTTTGTCCGACTCTTCCACTGAGCTTTTGTCATTCTTATTACAGCAGCACCCTGACAGCGTGGCGCCGATATGATTGCCTGTGTTTATTCTGTTGACGTCTGCTCTGATTTCCTCAATCAAGGCTTGGCGCCTTCATGGGGACAAGTCAGCTTCCAGTGATGTGAAAACCTATGTCAGGAAAACGGGAACACTGTGTCTATTGATCAGTGAAACATCAGCCCCCTGTAGAAGGCACAACAGGTAGCTCATGTGAGCGCCGGCAGCAGCAGTTTCACCTGGAGGACAGTTGTGAACGCTGCGCGGCTGCAGGTCCAGGACAGGATGTGGGTCTCCTTCTCTGACCGTCCCTCTCTCCCCCTGTCGACCCCTCCAGGCGTTCGGCCAGGCCTACACCAACCAGCGCAAGGTGGCAGAGGATGGGGAGACCATTGAGGAGACGCTGCTGCAGGAGTCAGCCTCCAAGGAGGCCTACTACATGGGCCGACTGCTGGAGCTGCAGACGGAGGTGACGCTCAGCCGCTCGGTGGCGTCCAATGCCCAGGCGGAGAACGAGCGGCTCAACGCACTGCTGCAGGAGCTGCGGGAGGTGAGCTTCTTGTTAGGCAACGAAAACGTAATCAAACACATAGTTTCTAGTTTGAACTCTGTAAATTTCAACATATTATTCTCACTTTATAAATAAGTAAATGCAGTTTCATGTTATGCTTGGTTAATATCTGCTTGAGTGCATGCAAACGAAATTTTGTTGCATACAGCTTAGGGCAATGTAATGAGATTGCAGTTGAAATAAAATAACATTACAATATAAAATGCAGCAGTGATAAGAATATAACAATGCAGGAGAAAACAGTCTCTTAAAAAAGTGTGCAGAAGAATGTTCAACCATGTTTATAGTGCAAAAATAATGGTGCAAAAAAAAGGCAATGATATGAAAAGTTAATGCCTTTAAGACCAGACCCTTTGTTTTATTTTATTTCATTTCTCAGTTGTACTTGCTTGTAAATGTCGGTTACAACTAACTGATTACATGTTTAAGTTTCAATTAACAACTAAGAATTAAATATGCTCAACAGCTTTTTAAAAAGTAGTTCATAAAAGCAAGCGTGAAAAACGACAATAGTGAGCAGGATGATTTTATTCAAACACATCAGCAGATAACGTCACTCTATTAGAATATAATGTTCCACTTTACAATAAGGCCCCCTTTATAGAGGCTTATAAATGGTTGGTAGATATATTAATAATTAATCTGTAAACACTTTATAAATCATTAATAACTGTTTATTACGCATTGATAAAGAAAGATAAAGACAAAAAAAGACATAATTCTGCACCAGGTGATATTCTTCTTTATGTCATGGTGAACACTTTAAAATAAGGCTACATTTGATATTTATGTTCATAATGCAGTGATAAAGTAGAGAATTAGATGGTACATAATTATGTTTCCAAATACGTATGGAGCTTACAAGGTTGTACATTAGACTGAAATATTTAGAACAGCAACTCTACCTGAAATGTATAGAATTTGAACCATTTTACACAAATATAGATTTGGCTCACTATTTGGCAAGAAACCATAAGTTTTGTCTTTTTCTGGCCCTTTATTAATGCATAATAAACATTGATTTATAAAGTGTTTACAGATGCAATTTTAATCATTTATAAGCTTCTATGAAGGGAGGCTTATTGTAAAGTGCCATCGAATAAACAATTAAAACAGATTCAATTAGGAGATCTACCTCTATTTTCTGGTACTGCAAAAGTTTTTGTTTTTCTCCATTTAAAAAATGTAAAAAGTCAAAATTTCTCTTAAATTAAATAAATTACCAAATATCTTAACCGGGAGGGGGGGTAATGTAACTTGCAGAGCTGTATGTGCTCGTCCAACAACAATAAAGATATTATGTTTTAAAATGTAAAACGTTATTCTACGCAGTTTCTTAATCTAAAAGTGTAGGGAATATTTATTTATTTTTTATTTTTGTCTTTAAGATGGAAATTACTTGCTTATAGGACTTGCTTTTTTAAACATGAAAGTTCTGTAAATGAAAATGTATTAATTCCTTTTTGTGAACATTTCATCGGTTTTCTCCATTTTAAAACCCAACAACCAAATTTTTTTTTCTTTAATTTAAAAATCCAAACAATTATCCTAAAGTAGATTTTGTAAACTAAGCTATTTTGTTTTGAAGGGTCGTGTACCTTGTGTGGCTCTAAACAAATGCTGTTTAGCTGGACCAAAGACAAAAATGGCTCTTAATGCTGTAAAGATTGCTGACCCCTGGTCTGAACTACACAGCTATAAAACTGGGCTGCTTTTACTAGAATATGGGGAAATACACTGTAAACATTTTGCCTTCTGTTCTCTGTTTCAAATCAAGCCTTAAATATTTCTTGTAACTACAGAAAATGATTTTTAAACCGCGTCATAAAGCTGGTATTTACAAACCGTATGAAAAGACACACGAGCTTTCTTTGGTCCTGAATATTTAGAGGTTTCCTGGTCGACCCTCGCCTGAATCCAATGAAACGGTCATAATCAGAACCTGCAGAACCGGGTAATAAATCCGCTGTTTGGTTCAGGTGTGGTGGAACGTCTGAGACCTGCAGAACGTCTGCTGTACATGTGTTTTTTTTACAAAATTCTCCAAACTCCTTAAACACGGAAACAATTATACAACAAAGCTGCTTTTTGCAATAAGGCACGACACAACCCCTTAATGTGAAAATGTAATTAAATGTTAAAGAAAAACATATAGATCAGCTACAAATGCAGTTTAACCTTTTTTCTGTATATAACAGAAATATTCTCTAAAAACAATTCCTTTTTATTAATGTTTGCAACATTATCAGGTATTAAAATGCTCGTGTATCTCTGTATTTTAATTGTATATTTATACATTTTGTCACTTTTAAAAGATCTATCAAAGAAAGCACAGAAATCTTTGCATCTTAGTGATGTAGCTATATACTTTTAAAGGAGGTCGTTGCTCTAAACACATTTGCTAAATTAACAAAATAAATTGTAAATAAAGCAGCTGTGGCAAAAAGAAACGACTCAGCCTGTGAATTTATTTAGATATAACTTCAACCTGTGCCACGTTATTATACAAAGTTGAGAGGTTTGTGAAAACTACACCCAAATAACCCTAGATATTCACAATGCATGTAAAAGCCAACATTCTCTGAGGTGTGTTTGCTTTTTACCATCGTTGTCCTTCATTCAGCTCCACAGGTAAATCTTTAACCAAGATGTTTTCACAGCAGACAGAACTGCAACATGAGGGAAATTTAAAGGATTCAAGGTATGTTTTTAATGTGAAGCAAATCAACAGATGTTGCATAATGCTGCTGAATGTCAAGTTTCTGCCACCGGGTCTTTCCTGAACTAATTGGGTCAAAGATTTGGCAAAGGTCAAGAGGTCAGGCTGACAAAGACTCTCATAGAGAAAGCTCGTGCCTCCGACCAGCAGCAGGTTCGGTCGCAGGCGGGGAGTTCAACCTGGGGTCAGACACCACGGCCACGACCCCATTGTGGGGGGCAAATCCGGAGCTAAGCTGGGGAATAAGAGAAATGCCCTGAGCTCGGCACATGTGCAGGGACAGAGCGAGCTGGGCTGCTCCGTCACTCATTCACAGAACGGACCTGGACTTTACTGCAGAGGCTGAAATCACAACACACTGTGAAAGGAAAGTCTTCCCCGTGTTGGAGCTCGTTAGGAATAAACAGATTATTTTATGATTGCTGCCTCTCTCAACCAACACCAAAAGGGAACTAAAAGTAAATTAGTCTATTTTTCCTTGATTTGAGCAGGTAAATAAGGTGATTTGCCAATGGAATTGAATTTCTTGCACTAAAATAAGAACAATTAATCTCTATCATATTATTTTAAGTGCAGCATATCTAATCCTCTTATTTTAAGGGTCAAAATACTAATTCCATTGGCAGATCCTATTTACCTGCTCAAATCAATGACAAATACACACATTTCAAGGACCTTTACTTACTTTTAGTTTTCTTTTTGCAGTGCATGACTTCTGGGCAGGTGTATGAGCTGCTTTGTGCCTCGCTCTGAAATCCTCATCTTCAGACACGATGCCCAGTAATGAGGAAGAGTGGCTCTTTCACCACGAGTAGCAGCTGTTCAGACACACACCTCACACCTAAAGAAAAGGTTCATTTATCTTCACAATTACTTTTTAGGGAAATCTGCAGCAAAATGAGTCCAGTAGCAACATGGGCTGAAGGTAAAACTGCAGAGTTTGGCCTTAATGACCATAATTAGACAGATCTCTTGTGTTGTTCAGAGGGGTTTAGGGTACCAGCACCACTTTCCCTCTGCTCACACCAACCCAGCCCAGAAAAGATTAGCTGCACACAAGGCCTTTAGCCCAGCCAGTTATTGCCCCAACAATTAGCCTGATCCATTTGTGGGCAGAAGTTCTTGTGGATTCTCAGGAATCAGTCCATGATATGATGGCCTGTTAAGTCCACATTGACTTTTCCCCATTTTAAAATACAGAAACGCACAAAGTTGCTGATTAAGATATTTAAAAGGTGCTGTAGCATCATCCCAAGGGGAAAAACAAGAGAATCTAACTGTACTTTTACTCAGTAGAGGAAAGGAAACTAGAGGAAAGGGTCTTTACTTTTTGTTTTTACATTGATCAGAGGCCCTAGGAACCACTAATTAGTAATCTGTGATTTTGTGTTTCCCTGGGGAATAAATATCCTGTGACACAGGCCTGATTCTGTTATCCTCTGGTCATGAGGCCAGATGCAGAGCCATGGTTATCTCACCACCAGCAGCCAATCTCACAGATTTAGAGAACTGCAGCAGTGATGGTATCTTAGGGTCGCCTTGTCATCAGTAACAACCAGTAGCTGCTGTGTATGTGACAAAAAAGATGTTTCTGTCCCACCGTCACAAACATAAATCTGTGCAGTTAGTCAAACTGTGCTGGGATTTTAACTGGGAGCTTTATGCTTTGGTCAGACCAATGTGGAGCTTTTCTGCATCCAACCGTTTAAATAAATCTGACATAAAACTATGCAGAAAATCCCTAAATTAGTCCATGGCCCCCATGAAGCACGGCAGAGATCCTGTGATGCTGTTGTGGGCCTGTTTCTCTTCCAAAGACTGTAGGATGAGCTGAGGAGAATGAAGACATCCGACATGACCCAGAACATTTGAGCTGAAAAGATGATCTCTGTGTGCTCCAACCTTGTGAACGGTTCTTGGAGAACAGAAAGGGGTTAGAGAAGACAGAGCAGAGACACAATAAGACAGACAAAATGCACAGAAGCACACATTGATCCAGTAATCTGTTCTACATTAGATGGTAGTAGTGGATGATCTGTCTTCTCTGGATGATGTCACAGTTAACAGAACGCCAGACCAGGTGTACCTTCTATGAAGAGAAAAATGACAGAGAACAAAAAGTTAAAAGCTGAAATAACAACAAACAATGCAGATTGGAGAGCAGTAGGAGAACTCAGCAGAGAGAGAGAAATAGGCCCTGATGTCCTCCAGCAGCCTAAGCCTATAGCAGCATAACTACAGAGGTAGCTCAGGGGAACATGAGCCAGTCTGACTAGAAGCTTTGTCACAAAGGAAAGTTTTAAGATTAGTCTTAAAAGTAGACGGGGTGTCTGCCTCACGGACCAAAACTGGGAGTTGGTTCCACAGGAGAGGAGCCTGATAGCTAAAGGATCTGCCTCCCATTCTACTTTTAGAGACTCTAGGAACCACCAGCAGACCTGCAGTCTGAGAGCGAAGTGCTCTGTTAGGAACATACGGGGTAATCAGAGCTCTGATATATGATGGAGCTTGATTATTAAGGGCTTTATACGTTAGAAGAAGAATTTTAAATTCTAGTCTTGATTTAACAGGAAGCCAATGATGGGAAGCTAAAACAGGAGAAATATGATCTCTCTGGTTGATTTTCATCAGAACTCTCGCTGCAGCATTTTGGATCAGCTGATCTGTTGGATCTGTCTGGTTCTGTTAGGTTCTGTTCTGCTCTGTCCCAGTTACATCGTCGCTCTCTCTCTCTCTCTCTCCCGCAGCCTAATTACTCTCACCTGCCTTTCCCTCCTCTCCTCGTTGTCAGGTTCTCCGTTATGCTGCCTCTGTTCTGGTCAGCTCCTTCTTGTTTTACTGATCCTTGTTTTGCCTGCCGGCCTGTAAGTTCTGCATATTTCAATAAATTATCATCTCATCATGCGGCTCCATAGCTCTCGCCTGCTTTTCGGTCCAAAAACTACAAAACATGACATGACAGGAGCTGCATTTAAAACACACACAATATTAATTTCTTATAAATTATTATGTTTGCATTGACTTGTTATTAATGCTACATTAGTATAAAGCTTGATGCTGAAACATCACTGCTTAGCTTTTAATTATGATTTTCTTTATCTTCTATAAGCAACACCCATCCATATATAGACATTATGGAGGTCTCAGTGCTATAAATGTCTTCACCCTGCAGACTGTCTTTGGCTCAGCATTTCTGTCCAACTGTAGGTCCAGAGGGCTGCAGGGGAGCTGCAGGCCGCTCTGCACCAAAAACAAGGCTCACATATTCTGCAAAGGTTTCATTATTTTGTTTTTCTCGCTTTATCTTAGCTCTCTTCCTAATAGTCGCAGGTTAACCTACACCTTTAGTCCTGTTTCATCTTCTGCTTTCCGCTCTAATTGTCTGCTGTCTGATGTTCAAGCGAGCCAGAACAGCTGATCAGATAAATAACGTGCAAATTTTTGTAATTCCTGAGACTACAAACGTCAACATGTTAGCTGCACCAGCAACATATTTTAAAGTAGAGTCGTTTTCTGGGGAACCTGTTTGTATTCCTGCACCATCCAATCAGCAGCTGAAAGGACTATTGAATATTGAATGCTGTCCTTTGTCTCTCCTTGTGTTTCCTGCCCCCCCCCCCCCCCCCCACTGGTGTTCTGGTTCCACTTCTTCTGCAGAGCAACGAGATGCTGGAGCTGCAGCGCAGCAGGATGAGGGAGGAGATCAAGGAGTACAAGTTCAGAGAGACCAGGCTGCTCCAGGACTACACCGAGTTGGAGGAGGAGAACATCACCCTGCAGAAACTGGTTTCCACACTCAAGCAGAGCCAGGTTACAAAGATGATCATCAACACTTTATTCTCCTATTGGGTTAGAGTTTGCCCGTCATTACGGTGTTGCTTTTCACCCACTCATGACATGTATCCATTCTCACTTTACCCGTCACATGGAAATGTGATCCTTTAATGTCATCAGAATCACCGAGCTTTGCTTTACACGGAGTGAACGAGTCACGCGTCTAAATGTCCTCTGCAGCAGATTCAGGTCGAATGAACCAAACTCTGCTTCTCACTGATCTGCTCTCCACCCTTTGGTCAAATGCATGAATTCTGTTGGACGAGGCGTGGTTGATGCACTCAGGTGTGTCTGCGGTCATTGCAACAGAAAATGGCTTCTTTCCAAAAAAAACCCTCAAAGAACAGAAATGTCAGCGTCAGAATAAAGTCTGAATAAAGTCAGAATAAAGTCTGAATAAAGTCTGAATAAAGTCAGAATAAAGTCAGAATAAAGTCAGAATAAAGTCTGAATAAAGTCAGATGTCAAACTTAGAGCTGCTGAGGTTCTTCCAGGATTCTAAAAAGTCTGGAAAATCCTGGAGAATCCAGAAAGTTTGGAAAAAGACGAATTTGTGATACTTTCGTTTAAAAGTTCAGTCCATTCATCCACTTATCTATCTATCTGTCCGTCCATCCATCTATCATCCTTTCATCCATCCATCCATCTATCCGTCCCTCCGTCTGTCCATCCATTTATCCATCCATCCATTTATCCATCCATCCATCCATTTATCCATCCATCTATCTATCCATCTATTCATCTATTTATCATCCGTCCGTCCATCCATCCATCCATCCATCTATACATCCACCAACCATTCATCCATCCATCCATCCATCCATTCATCCATCCATCAATCCATCCATCCATTCATCCATCCATCCATCCATCCATCCATCTATCTATCCATCTATTCATCTATTTATCATCCGCCCATCCGTCCGTCCATCCATCCATACATACATTCATCCATCCATCTATCCATCCACCAACCATTCATCCACCCATCCATCCATCCATCAATCCATCCATCCATCCATTCATCCATCCATCCATCCATTTATCTATCTATCTATCCATCCATCCATCTATCTATCTGTCTGTCCATCTATCCATCCATCCGTCCGTCCATTTATCCAACCTCCATCTATCTATCCATCTATTTATCAATCCATCCATCTCCATATTTAAACCCTCATCACTGTAGAAATAGTTTCCTTAAATTCTTTGTGATTTTGGGGATTTATTCTTCTGGAGAATGTTTGGAAATTTAAATCTATGAAGTCTGGAAAATTGACATGAAAAGTGTAAAGGAGCCCTGGTGCTTTATGGCTGTAAAAATGTACTTCTTTATTTTCTTATTTTGTACTAGAACTGAGTGATTAAAAATCAAATGAGTAATTATTTTGTCCTTTTGTGCGCTGCCCCAGGTGGAGTACGAGGGGCTGAAACATGAGATCAAAGTGCTGGAGGAGGAGACCGTGCTTCTCAACAGTCAGCTGGAAGATGCGTTGCGCCTCAAGGAAATCTCAGAAGGACAACTGGAGGAGGCCCTGGACGCCCTGAAGACGGAGCGCGAGCAGAAGAACAATCTGAGGAAGGAGCTGGCCCACCACATCAGCCTGAGCGACAGCGTCTACGGAGCAGGGGCCCATCTAGCGCTCACTGTCACCGGAGTTGAGGGTCTGAAGTTCGCAGAGGAGACCAGCGGGACAAACGTTCCCAACGGCAGCGCCATCCCTGCCGCTAACGGCAACATGGAGGACAGCAACCGCTGTAACGGCCACCTGCACCACGGCCCAGGGCTGGCCAAGACGAACGGCGATTACCGAGCGGGCCGGAAGGCAGACGGCCTGGTGCCGGACCTGTTCAGCGAGCTTAACCTGTCCGAGATGCAGAAGCTGAAGCAGCAGCTGCTGCAGGTGGGTCACATGTGTTTCAAGCTATGATGACGATGCTCTGCTATATTTTATTTATATAGCGTCAATTCATGAAACATGTCATCTCAAGGTTCTTTCCAAAGTCAGATTCCATCAGATCCTCCAGGTTGGTGAGAAAGTTTCCTCTCTAAGGAAACCCAGCAGGTTGCATCAAGTCTCTCCAAGCAGCATTCACTCCTCCTGAAAGAGCGTAGAGCCACAGTGGACAGTCGTCTGCATTGTTGATGGCTTTGCAGCAATCCCTCATACTGAGCATGCATGAAGCGACAGTGGAGAGGAAAACACCATCACACAGCAGATCAGAGGAGAGACGTGTCTGTCTTCTCAGGTTAAATGTCAGCTTTTAGAGAAGTAGCTGATTGGCAGTTAAATAGAGAAAATTACTAAATAGGAACAATTTGAGAACAGAAAAAAAGCTAAATATCGTTGGATATTTACCTATCCTACCAACAGGTTCACATCTATTTAAGTCCATAACCATAATAGTTTAGGTTGTGATAAACTCCACCAGCTCAGATAAAAATAAAATGTTAACATTTGATTTTATACCAACATCCTATTTGAAAACACTCTAACCGTACATTAGCCTATCATCCATATCAAATACAGTTATGACTAAACATTTACCAAAAATACCATTAGCCGAGGTCCAGTGGGACGCTGGGAATGAGATTCCTGTCCGCTAGATTAGTGGAAATGTTTCCACTGCAGACATTTTAACTCTGTGGTCATTTTATTCCTTTCTGTGGAATAACTGGAGGAGGGTTAGCCAGTCAAAACGTATCATTCATAACGTGTTTTTTTGTTATGAATATTAAACTATGCAAAAAGTAATTATATAAAAACAATATAAAGGTTTTGGCTTGAAAAGACTAAATCCATTAGTGTTTTATGTCTTTGTTTTATTTCTGGCAGGGTTAGGGTTTAGGTCCATTTATCCATGATACATTTTTTATGTAGATGGGTTTTTGTTTTTTATTATTATTATTATTATTATTGTTTTTTTTTAAGTGTGTGCAAAATTCCCAGTGCTCTCCTTATTGGCGCATCCATTACGTAACTCCTTGAAATAAATTTAAGTGAAGCATTTTTGTATTAACGAGTAATCTGTGACTTCCTGCTTACCTGGAGGTCATTTTTCTTTCCGGCTGTTTAAATCGGTAAAAACAGCAGAACATGCTCTTCAAGTAAGGCTGACATGTTGAATAAAATAACTGTCTGGTAAAAATCACAAGTCGGAACGATAATTCCAAAGTTTAAACAACGGTAACTGAGACAAACAATATTTCAGAGTATGCTACTTAAAAAAAAAACGTGTATTTTCGCACATCTTTAGCTTGGGGGCAACGAGTCGTTCTTTTTCTTTTTCTCCACCCTGCAGGTGGAGCGGGAGAAGGCGTCTCTGCTCATGAACCTGCAGGAGTCGCAGACCCAGCTGCAGCACACGCAGGGCGCCCTGACGGAGCAGAACGAGCGCGTCCATCGCCTCACCGAGCACGTCAACGCCCTGAAGCACCTCAACGCCGACAAAGAGCTCGACGACCCGCAGGAGAGCGAGAAGCCTGACGGCGGCTCCCCGTCGCCGTCTTCCAACAGCCACCACGATCCCGACATCCACGGCTTTGAGATCCTGGAGTGTAAGTACAAGGTGGCGGTGACGGAGGTGATCGACCTGAAAGCGGAGCTCAAGGCTTTGAAGGAGAAGTACAACCAGGCAGTGGAGGGGCAGGGAGACCGCCACAACGACGACCGAGTCCAGGCGCTGACTGAACAGGTGACCCCCTCACTTTTCTCCCACCTCAGACACACTTCAGTTTGTTTTATTAAGGCTTTATGTGATCAAGCAACACAAATGACTGCATAACTGTTAGGTGGAAGGAAAACGATGCGTGGTTTTCAATGAAAATGATTTCCACAGAAATCTGAAAGGTGTTTCAGGCATTTTTTTTCAGCCCTGCGGAGTCAGAAGCAGCTTTGCACATCTAGGCTGCTAACTCTGTTCGTTCTTCTTTACACAGTGCCTCAAACTCAGATGGGAAGCATCTGTGAACATCAATTTTCAAGCCTTGCTTAAAGATTTTCAGTTAGATTCAAGCCTGGACTTTGACTAGGCCATCCAGACAGATGAAAATACTTTGATCTACACCCTGTTCAGGGTGGAAGGTGAACCTCCACCAGACTTCTGGAGCCTCTAACAGGTTTTCCTCCAGGATTTATCTCAGTCCGTCTTCCTGTCAACTCTGACCAGCCTGTCTCTGTCGCTGTGTCCCCACAGCATGATGCTGCCACCACCGTGTTCCACATAAGGAGGGCGTTTTCTGGGTAATGTGTAGGGAACAGGTTTCTTATCTTGCTTTCTGTTAATGGTTTGTCAGTAGATTCTACTGTAACCCCAGTCGGTCGAGGCAGATGACCGTTCATACTGAGCCCGGTTCTGCCGGAGGTTTTCCTTCCCGTTAATGGGGAGTTTTTCTTCCCACTGTCGCTTCATGCTTGCTCAGTATGAGGGATTGCAGCAAAGCCATGTACAATGCAGACAACTCTCTCTTTGGCTCTACGCTCTTTCAGGAGTGAATGCTGCTTGTTAAGACTTTGATGCAATCAACTGGTTTCCTTATATATAGGACATTTTTGACCAATCTGTATAATATGATTGATTTGACTTTGTAAAGTGCCTTGAGATGACATGTTTCATGAATTGGCGCTATATAAATAAAATTGAATTGAATTGAATTGAATTCTCCCACCTGAGCTGTGGATCTCTGCAGCTCCTCCACAGCCTCCATGGTCCTCCTGCTTCTCTGATCAATGCTCTCCTGGTCCAGCCTGTCAGTCCAGGTGGACGTCCATGTCCTGGTAAGTCTGCAGGAGGTCCATCCTCTCTCCAGGTCCACATTATGGATTGATCAGAGCTCTGGGAGACTCTGTTATAAAGTAATTATGTGACTCCTGAAGAGAATAATATATATAATATAAATTAAGGGAAAAGAGGGCTGAACACAAATGCATAACTCATTTTTTATTTGAAAACCATGCATGATTTCTTTGGATTATTCCACCTAACAAGTATACATTATTTTGTGTTGCTCTATAAATTAGTTAATGTTCTAACGTGACACTGTACCTTTTTTTTATTGTGACAAGATAACAGATCGTGATATTGTCAGTCTGCTGTCAGATACTCCGTATCAAACGGCACATAATCTGAATGATTTCCTAAAATCAGATTTCCCATTTGGAGCGGAGCTGCCGTGAGAGCCGGGAGAGGGCGGCCGGCCTGGAGGCCGAGCTCCGAGCCGCGGCGAACACCGCGACGGAGAGCCAGAGCATGCTGAACGCGGCGCAGGACGAGCTGGTGACGTTCAGCGAGGAACTGGCGCAGCTCTACCACCACGTCTGTCTCTGCAACAACGAGACTCCAAACCGCGTCATGCTGGACTACTACCGGCAGAGCCGCAGCACGCGCAGCGGCAGCCTCAAAGGCTCGGAAGATCCTCGAGCTTTGCTCTCTCCTCGCCTGGCCCGGCGCCTCGCTGCAGCGTCTGCCGCCTGCTCCTCTGATTCCCTGCGCAGTCCCATGGACTCCCCCTCCAGAGACGCCCACCACAGCAACGCGGCGATCAACCCGGCCGACTCGTCGTCTTGCCACAGCAGCCCCATCCACAACATCCCCGGATCTCCATCCATCAGCATATCCCGCTGCCCGTCTCCGGTGCCCTCAGACTCGGGCGGGGACCTGCGCAGGGAGCCGATGAACATCTACAACCTGAACGCCATCATCCGAGACCAGATCAAGCATCTGCAGAGGGCCGTGGATCGCTCGCTGCAGCTGTCCAGGCAGAGAGCTGCAGCCAGAGAGCTGGCAACCATGCTGGACAAGGACAAGGAGTCCTGCATGGAGGAGATCCTGAAGCTCAAGTCCCTCCTCAGCACCAAGAGAGAGCAGATAGCCACGCTGCGGCTGGTCCTCAAGGCAAACAAACAGGTGAAAACCTTCTTTCTCTCAGCGCCGGAGGATGTGAGGAATGTTTTTCGCCGAATGCTCTTTACACCGGTTGAATGTTGTGTTTCTGGCAGACAGCGGAGAATGCCCTGGCCAACCTGAAGAGCAAGTATGAGAATGAGAAGGCAATGGTGACAGAGACCATGATGAAGCTGAGGAACGAGCTGAAGGCGCTGAAGGAAGACGCCGCCACCTTCTCCTCTCTCAGGGCCATGTTCGCCACAAGGTGAAAGAAAATCCCTGATGCACAAATCCTGTGAAATCAAAGCAGAAAATGCAAAGAGGACTAGCCTTAATGGACCTTAATGCTGAGCTTTTGTCTCTCTGCAGATGTGACGAATATGTCACCCAGCTGGACGAGATGCAGAGGCAGCTGGCTGCGGCGGAGGACGAGAAGAAGACGTTGAACTCCCTCCTGCGGATGGCCATCCAGCAGAAGCTGGCCCTGACGCAGCGGCTGGAGGACCTGGAGTTTGACCATGAGCAGATCCACCGTGGCCGCGGCGCCAAGGTGCCCAAGATAAAAAGCAGCCCACCCAAAGTAAGTCATGTACGTACCCTGCATGAAACCGACTGTCTCAAACTACTCTACAGTGGCTTGCAAAAGTGTTCATTCCCCTTTTCTCTGAGTGCACACAGTCGCCTTCAGAAGCTGCCTGATAGAGTCCACCTGTGTGTGATCTGATCTCTGACCGCCTCAGAGGTCGCTTAAGAGAATATTGGGGAGCAAACAGCATCATGGAGTCCAAGGAACACACCAGACAGGTCAGGGATAAAGTTGAGTAGAAGTGTAAAGCAGCTCAGGCTATAAAAGGATTTATCATGGAGAAATGTTCAATCCATCATCTGGAAATGAAAAGAGAATCACCTGTAAACCCCCCAAGACAAGGACGTCCACCTGAGCTTACAGGCAGAACAAGGAGAGCGCTGATTAGACATCAAGAGGCCCATGGTGACTCTGGAGGAACTGCACAGATCCACAGCTCAGGTGGAGGAATCTGTCCACAGGCCAACTGTTAGTCATGCACAAATGTGGTCTTTATAGAAGAGTGGCAACAAGAAAGTTGTTGTTAAAAGAAAGCCGTCAGAAGTCCAGAAGCCGTGTTGAGGTCACAGCATATATGGAAGAAGCTGATTTGGTCAGACTAGACCAAAAATTAACTTTTTGGTCAAAATGCAAAGCGCTATGAGTGGCAGAGAACTAAAACTGCAGATCACTCTGAACATATGATCCCCTACAGTCAGACATGGTGGTGGCAGCATCATGCTCTTCAGCAGGGACAGGGAAGATGGTCAGAGTTGATGGGAAGATGGATGGAGACAAATACAGGGTGATTCTGGAAGAAAACCTGCTGGAGTCTGCAGAAGACCTGAGACAGGGGTGGAGGTTCACCTTCCTGCAGGAGAACCACCCTGAACTTAAAGCCAGGGCTACAGTGGTATAAAACGAAACATTCATGTGTTAGAATGGCCTAGTCAAAGTCCAGATCCAAACCCAAGTGAGAATCTGTGGCAAGGACTGAAAGCTGCTGTTCACAAACGTTCTCCATCTAATCTGAGCTTGAGCTGTTTATCAAAGAAGAATGGGCAACAATTTCAGCCACTAGAAGCTGGTAGAAAAAAACCCTGAAAGCTGGAATATTAGCAGAAGGCGGTTCCATAAAGTATTCAATCAGGGGGGCTGAATATTTTTGTGCAGCACACTTTCTTTTTTTTTATTAAAGGGTGAATTAGACTGTATAAAAACATTCTAATTCACAATTATACACCACCTTGTGATGGTCCTTCAGATAAAATCCTAATAAAATATATTTATGTTTGTAGTAGTAATTTGACAATATGTGGAAAAGCTAAAGGGGTATGAATACTTTTGCAAGCCACTGTATGTGTATTCATATTCATTTCTGGCCAGATTTGTGCATCTTTTTCTTATTTATTGAACGTGTGCTATAAAAACAACTAAAAGTAATAGAACAGGAACTAAAAGGAAATTAAATTAGAAATACACTTAAACCTTGTAAGGTCATTAGTCGGTTCTTAAAACTCTGTGGTCTGGGGGACGGGGGGGGGGGGATAGATCAGTACCTATGAATGGTGGGTGAGAAGGAAAACGTTGTATTCTATGCGGACAGAGATAGGTTACGGGTTTCACTGTTTTGTACGTATTGATGTTTCTGGAGATGTTTGGATGGAGTTTTGTAAAAATGAGTTTTTCAGTTTTTCAGAGGAATGGACAGAGATGTTTTAGAGATGAACGGAGGTGTTACTGAGGCGTTGGATGTGAGTTTCAAACATAAGACGAGGGCCAAGATGATCTGACAGCGAGGTTAGCGACTGTAGGGGACTTGGGGAGAAAAAACTAAGATGGCTTCTGTTTTTGGGCGGTTTATTTGGAGAGGACTGCCGTTGATCCAGGCTTTTACTTCCCTGGACCGGTAGTGAGAGTGGAGGGAACCTCCAGAAAGGAAGGCGTCTGTTTAGATGTAGAGCTGCGTGTCGTCTACGTATTAATGAAAAGTGTGTGAGTGAAGATGAGAACGAGGAGAGGAAGCTACACAAACACATGAACTGTTATACCAGAAGCTGCAAACACCAGAAACAGAGCCGCTCAGCCTCCATATTACAGCCCTTGAACTTTTTCAAATTATGTGACATCCAAATTAAAAAAAAACTTGTATGTATGTTTACAATGCAACACAATCTGAAAATGTTCAAAGGGTATGGATATATTTTTTAATGCACTGAATCTGCCGTAACATTTCCACACTTCGGTATTTTCTATTTAAACTGTGTTGTCTTGTATTTTTGCTTTATTGAGAATATTTTAGAACCAAAAATGGCTGCAGAATCAGACTCACAGCACCTCCTTGTGGAAGATTTTGGATCTAATATCCGAGATTATTTTATCAATACTTTGCCTAAAATAAGTGATATTAATTATAATTATAGTTTAAGGAGCACGACAGACATCTTTATATGTTTTATACTTTAAAAAGGCCCAGTTCCATGCTGGTTATCGATGCACAAAGCAAGGCAGACACCTGTTTGCCAGTTACAGATTCACACCACTAGATGGCAGCACTGGATGGTGTCATCTTTGAGTGTTTTTCTCTGTCATAATCAGCTGAGTCTGTGTTCCTGGCTCTTTTCTGACTCTGCTCAGGCAGACTAACTGGGTCCAGCCTGTGTGAGCAGGAGAGTTCATGCTGAGGCTTTCATTTGCCTCGTTTAAGCAGCGGACTGATATGCAGCCGTTGCTGGATACGTGTTTAAAGAATGAAATCAGTGCAGAGCTTCTGTGAACAGCACCTCTGGCCTGTTCCTGATGGATGGAGTCATGCTCCTGTTTTGCTTTTGCTATCCTGTTTTCTAACCTCGAGTGTCACCACTCTGTATATCTGTCTAATTTATCAGTTTTTTGTAGATTGTCAGCAGCCTTCTGCCTCAGTACCGACATTCTCCCCACAACTAAGGCGAGGGAGAGCCTCCCTAGCCCGCAGGTAACAAGCTAGAGAACCTGCTGGTTTTTCACATCTCTCCTCGTAGCACTTCTGCATCTAGATGATTGGTCCTGCATGTTTTCTATATTCACGTAGCATAAAACGTAGCATCACAATGCATTAAAATTCCTTCTTTTTTACTATAGCGTTGAAGGTTTTTCTCACTTTGCATGTATAATCTTGCATGGCAGTGCTCTTTAGATGCTTATTTATTTCATTTTGAACTTGGACTTCTTATTTATTGTCAAAGAACAATGGTTGCTTTCAGTGTTGAGTGTCAGTGGCCTCGCAGCAATTTATTTTGAAATCGTCCAAAAACAAAATTGACTGATTTGTGATGTTAAAAGGGAATGTCATCCAACCCAGTGAAGAAGATTTCCTTCCTCATTCAAGCAGAGATCTTGGACGTGTATCAGGGCAACATTTGGCAAATCGAGGCCTTTGTTTAATATCTGCTGTGTTCCTGTCGTCTTTCTTTCCAGCTGCGCTTTAAAATCAAACTGTTATCACGTGGTACTTGGTCCTGATGTATGAGACGACTTTTCATTGTCTTTGATGGTGTTTAAAGGAAATGTTTGACTTCAGAAAAACACATTTTTCAGCAGCTTTTCCCAGCTGAGATGAGAGGATTTAGCACGGCTCTCATTTCTCTCTCCAGTAAACACCAAGCTGCCATTTTCAGTGTGTCTGGCTAAGTCTGCTCACCTGTTGTACAAAAACACGTCAGAACCGCACAGTGGAGTCATGCAAAAGTTTTAGCACCTCTTGAACTTTTTGTTGTCACATTACAACTGGAAGCTTTTCCACTGGGATTGCAAAAAAACGAAGAAGTTCATCAATTCGTAGTTGAAGAAAACTCCTGGATGGTTTTTACGATTCTTGGCTGGTAAAAATCTGAAAAGTGCGGTGTGAATTTGTATTTAGCCCCCAGAGTTGATTGTGGTTTTAGCTGCAGGTTGTCTGAGGTATAAAGGGTGGTTGTCGTGCTGGAAGGTGAACCTCCACCCCGGTCTCAGGACCTCTGCAGCAGGTTTTCTTTCAGGTTTTTCCTGGATTTAGCTCCAACCTTCTTCCCATTAACTCTTGACTAGCCCCCCTGTTTCCATTGAACGAACACAACGACCGAATCCATGCAGCCGCCACCATGTTTCCCTGTGGAGATGTTTTGTTCAGGCTGATGAGCAGCGTTAGCATCCTGGCTCAGAGAGTTTTGAGTGTTGGACAAATAATTCACCTTCAACAGCACCTTCAACAGTCTCCATCATGGCTTATGGAAAACTGTGACCTGGACTTGTCGTAGTTTTATTTCAGCCATGGATCTCCTCTTGCCCTTTTTCTGTAAATGCCAGAACTGTGGAGGGAAAGACTAATATTTGTCCTGTCAACAGAGTCTCGCACCTGAGCTGCGGATCTCTGCAGCTCCTCCAGAGTTACTCTGGGCCTTTTGGCTGCTTCTTGGGTTCATATTTACAGTGGGACTAAATTACCCACAGCTGGATTCTATTTTCTGGTTAGCTGACTTCTAAAAGCGAGTGATTGGGTATTTTTTTAACAGTATCAAAGTCAAGGGGGACTGAATACAAATCCATGACATTTGCATTTTGTATAATTTCCGTCCATTTTATGTGCTAAATTGTGTTGTTAGGCTAAAAAGAAATCCCAATTAAAACCAACTGAAGGTTCTGTTTGTAACGTGACAGACTGTGAACAAGTTCAACGGGTCTGAAAGCTTCTATGATGTCCTGTATCTGCACTTCAGGGTTGATTTCTCACAGTGGAAATTGCATTTTGGATAATCGGCTGATAAAGGCGCAGCCAGACACGGGTTTTCTTTTTTTCCCGTCTTTGTGCTCAGCAAGCCCAGCTGCTGTCAACCACTTTATTTTCTGCAAGCAGCCTAACTCTTTACAGGAAAGCCAAACTCTCTTTCCCAAGATGTCTTAAGCTTTTTCCCCATCCTTTTTGTTTTAAAATATGTCAGATGTTGCGTTTTTATTCTTTCAGCAGTATTTCCCTGCCTTTTTATTCCACAGTAACTGTTGTTTTCACAAATCTTCTTGTTTGTGTCTTCGCTCAGTCGTAGATTTTTGGAAGACCTCCAGGAATACCAAGCGGTCCTGTCCAGCAGTCGCAGCCTTCTCTCCCCATGCGACCCACGTAGCTGCCTGGCCCACCAGACCCACCCTCCCGGCACCTAACCCTGCCGCCCCCAGCCCAGACCCCCGGCCCTGGTCTGGTAGGAGCCATGCAGAGGCAGAGACGGTCCTCTTCCCTGGGCCCAGCAGTCCACCGCTCGCCGGACTCTGTCCCCTCACCAAGCTCGACATGGCCGGCTCTGGCAGGCCCCCTGGCTACCTGGGTCGTAGACGAGACGCAGGACGCGCTCCCGTCTCCTGGATGTGGCTTCCTGCGGCGGAAACCGTAACGAGAGAACTGAACGCAGGCAGAGATGCCACAGATGCTGAACTGGAATCTTTAGATTAGTTCACACTGTCATTTATGAGTAATTTATTGACTACCTGTCGTTTATTTGTGGGATTTATTATTGCTCGTATGTTTTCTATCTTTCTTTTGTCTTCTATTTTTATAAGGATTCATTCCTGCTGCGGAGAAGAAGCGATCGGTTTTAGCAGACTCACAACATGGTCCGTTTTTATTTATTTTTTTGTTGTCTTCCATCAAAATTCAACATAAACAGACATTTGATCAGACTCTTTCTAGGAAAAAAAAAGCTTGCCTAATTGAACCATATAGCATTGTTTGAATATAACAACCAGAAACCGTATAGGAAGTTTTCTTTTTATGAAATAGCCTTTAGAGACACGGCGTAGGGCAGGTCCAGCAGAGTAACCAGGGGGAAATCTTCGAGTTCAGCTCTTCTTCTTTTTTCTTGCAATGCTTGTTTATGAATTATTTTAACACGTTTTGAAGTTAGATACGTAAAGACTGTTTTATACCACTTATTGTTTATTTATTGAAGCCTTATTTTTTACAGCAGCTCCTGGTGATGTTTGCAGCTCAGTTTGCAGAAACTGAGCAGAATAGATGCGTTTGGATTTTTCCTTTTGAATTGCACAGGTTTAAAAGACCACAGAGCGAAGGGATCCTAGGTAGCGTACGGAGAACTCTTCATGTTGCGTTAAGGTCCCTGTAATGTACACGTTTGTATTGTCCTCACTGAGTATTTATTGCAGTCGACCACAGCCATGGTGATGATTCTTTTCCCTACTGTGAGGAAAAACGCCGCTGCCGCTTTGCTTATTGGTTTTCACAGCTGTGTCCCTTTGCTTTTCCCAATCAGAATGCAGTACAGTACAAGCACAATTCTGCACTATGCATTAGAGCAATACAGCAGCAGGGCTAACAGGCTGATCCGGGGCAAATCTGCATTCAATTGTGGACCGTTTCTGTAAGTAGGCTTCCTGGAACGGTTAAACAAAGCGTTTAACTCAGTGTTCCAGACAGAAGAGGGACGACTTTATGTGACACAATTCAAATATCGTCTCTGTTTGGACACAGAGAACATGTTGCAAATGCTAAAATGTTTGTAGCGCATCTTTCTGCACCTTTCCAACATCCGCATCTCTTATGTTAAAGATCTCCTCGCTGCATTGACTGTTTAGTTTTGCATCACGGAGTTAAAACCTTAACCTAAATAGCCAGAATGAGTGGTTGTAATGACTTAATTTCCTGCTCAGTCTGTTCACTTGTTTTATTTGTCTTCGTTTAACACCACAGATAGCTACTTTTGCAACTATGGAGTGATGAAAACGTGTGGCTCTGAGGCAGCAGCTGAATCCGAGCTGGCTCATTAACCTCTCCTGGTTTGTTTGCACAACAGCAGTGGACGGAGGCAGAGAGAGAGACTCATCGTATCCCTAAAAACAAGCCGTGGTTTGACTGGAGGACTTGCAGTATGCTGGAATATAGCGGGTTTTATAGTTTCTCCACCATTTGAGACAGTGTTAAACTGGTTACACAAACAAATAAAAGATTTGTCCTTTGTTTCTGCTTTTTCTGCTTTTTTAAACCAGAGAAAACTGCTGACGGGTGAAACTGCTGAAGCAGCAATATCTGTGTCCATTTCCCTGCACCACCGTAAAATAAAAGTGTGAACCACAGAAGTGAAACGCCACATATTCCCAGTTGGATTTAGCTCTGGGCTTTGACTAGGCCAGTCTAAAACATGAATCCCCTTTGATCTAAACACTGTCTCTGGCTGTATGATCAGGGTGGCTCTCCTCCACCCCAGTCCCAGGTCTCCTGCTGCCTCTACCTGCTTTTCTTCCACTGTTCTGGATTTAGCTCCATCCAGTTTTCTGCCACACAACGTTTTGCATGGAGGCCAGAAAGGTCACATTTGGGTAACATCTGACCAGAGCATCTACTTCTAGTGGCTTCAACCGTGACTTTCTTCCATTAAGGACAGATTGGTGGTGCGGATAAGCAGCTGTCCTGTCCAAGATTCTCCCACCTGAGCTGCGGCTCTTTGCAACTCCTCCAGAGTGATTTTGGTCCCTTGGTCTGACCTGTCAGTTTATGACACTTTAAACAGAACTCTGTGAGATTGTACATATTATAACCCAACCCTGTGCTGAACGTGTCCAAAAATTCAATTCAATTTTATTTATATAGCGCCAAATCATGAAATATGTCATCTCAAGGCACTTTACAAAGTCAAGTTCAATCATATTATACAGATTGGGTCAGATTATACAGATTGGTCAAAAATGTCCTATATAAGGAAACCAGTTGATTGCATCAAAGTCCCGACAAGCAGCATTCACTCCTGGGGAAGCGTAGAGCTACAGGGAGAGTCGTCTGCATTGTTGATGGCTTTGCTGCAATCCCTCATACTGAGCAAGCATGAAGCGACAGTGGGAAGAAAAACTCCCCATTAACGGGAAGGAAAAACCTCCGGCAGAACCGGGCTCAGTATGAACGGTCATCTGCCTCGACCGACTGGGGTTACAGAAGACAGAACAGAGACACAACAAGAGAGACAAAAAAGCACAGAAATCAAAAAGTGGACTTTTACTAAGTGCGTGATTTCAGGAGGCGGTTGGCAGCACGGGTTTTATTTCAGAGTAAAAAAGACTGAAAACAAATGCAACCAAAACTTTTCCAAGCGTTGTCCGTTAAAAAATACCTACAATTTATTCTCTGTCACCTAAACTCATCATTAAATATATAAAAGTTCGTGATTTTAATGTGACTACGTGTGGAAAAAGTGGTTTAGTCTCATAACTTCTCAGTTTAAAATCAAAAGCCTTGATCTGGAAACTCAGGGACTCTGCGCGCCGCTACCGCCGGGGCGCTGCGCTGAGCGGCGGGCGGGGCTCAGAGCAACACCCCCATCAAGGTGACTTTGGAGGGAGACCGAGGATCCAGCTGGCCGGCTGAGACTCTTCACGCTGTTACGGAACTCCCGTGGGTGCTCGCTGGTTGGGAGTCGCGTCTTGGACCGGGACGGGACCGGTGACGCACATGCGCTGCCGCTGCGCAGCTGCTGGACTCGGCTTTGGGTTTGCTGAGCAGAGGGGAGCGCGTTTCTCCAGCTGCACTTTTCTCTCAGTCTGTGCTCGACGCTGAGCGCCCTCGTCGGCGGAGGTCTGTGATGATTGAGCAAAGTCCGGAGGAGAGGAAAATGGAGGGCTTCAACAGGGTCGCTTTCCGGAGGAAGCAGCGAAGTCTGGGCAGCGCGCAGGGACGAGCTGCGGCAGGTGGGTTCCACCTCTGCTCCTCTCATCTGTTTTCAGACTTTACTGGAATTAAAACTCATTCTCGCTGATTAACATTCCTAAAATCACTGTTGCGTTTTCCCCAGTCTGGTTGGGAAAGCTTGGAAAAGCCTGAGCTTTATACGCCAGCCCACCTACGGGCCTTGTTTACACATCACTGCTGTCAGGTATGAGAGGTTTCAGAGTCTAGTCTCAACCTGCAGGCTGCAGGGCAGCTTTTTCCCCTAATGTTAGACATCATGAAATTCTGGAACTTTTTCTTCTTCAATGAACTCTGGGGGAACTGTTCCTTTAATGTATTTTCTGTTCCAGCTTTAATTAATTAAAAACTGATCAAACTTTTTTTCATGAGGGATCTTTACTAACATGCAGCTGCTGGTCTTGAGACCAAGTCGCTCTGACAGTGAAGATTTCTCTGAATCTGTCTGTTTGCTTTGTCCGGGCACGACCATCTGAGGCAGGAAGAGCTCACATAATTCAGCCTTATCTAGGAACTCCTACTTGTGTAAACACGCTGCTGGGGATGTTTTAACTGCACTCTTGACTTGAACTTTTCTCTCTGGCTGATAAGAGCAATGCTCAGAGAAGGTGACATCTATGGTCCCATAAGGTCTGCTCCACTCACAGCTTATTAACCGACTCAGGAAGTTATATTGTTACCTGGGTGAATATGGCTAAAGTCCCACTCCTATAGGTTGCATTGATCAGCATATAGCTGCTCTGTGTGTTGCAACGTCACCAACGATTACAATGAGTACTTTAGACTCTGCACACCTTTTTCTGTTCCTATCCTGTTTGACCAAAGATATGAAGCATTAAGAATTGATCTGTTTCTTTGGAGATTAATACAACGTTGAGGAAATGTTCCTTATTTAGCTCAATTATTTTGAGGTTTCTGTTGGCAACGATCAGTTCTGTTGAATTTTTATTTTATTTATTTATTTTTATATATATATATAGAGAGAGAGATATAGATATATATATAGATAGATAGATATTATTCAGAAATGTGCCATTATGTCTGTAAATTTTTATATATATATATTATTATGCAGCAGTCTGCATAAACGCACACTGTAAAACATTTTTGTTCAAGTTAACAACAAAAGAAATTAGTGTTTCAAAGAGTTGCTGTATTCTGTAATAATTATCTTTATTGCAATGTGCGTTCCTATGAAATGTGTCCTCAGCATTTACCCCGCCCCTCAGGGAGCAGTGGGCTGCCACTGAGCGGTGCCCCGGGTAGCGTTCTGGGTCTAAGTGTCTTGCTCAAGGACCCAGAGTGGCAGTCTGTGGGATTCAAACTAGGGATTTTTGCAGCACCCTATTCTAACCACTAGGCCACCTCTCTCCCATTTGAAGCAAAACTTGGTAGTACTTTTACTGCTAATGAATGAGTAACTTTAGGGGTTTTTTTTCTCTTTTTTTTCGTTTTTTTTTTTGTACTTTATTTTACTTAATAAAACATTTACACAGCAGACCGATACCTAGTAGTGCATAATTGTAAAGAATATAAGGAATAAAAATAAGGATACGTGGTTCTTAGATTTTTTTCCCAATAAAAATCTAAAGTGCTGTTTGCTTTCATGGCACCTTCCCTCTTGTAAAGAGAATTCAACACTTTAAGAAGTCGGCTAATTAGTAAATCCAGTGAGGCTTATTTTAACCAGAGTATTTATGCAGCTGTTCTGTTTCTGGCCTCAGAGGTTTGTTGGAGAACATTAGAGAACATCCGACATGATGAAGACTAAGGAACACAGCAGGCAGACGTCGCAGAAGCAGCCCGTAGGTTTCAGTGCTCTTCAGCAAGGACAGTGAAGCTGAACAGAGCTGATGGAGGGAGATAAATGCAAGATGGGGCTGCAGAAGACCTGAGACTGGGGTGGAGGTTCAGCTTCTAGAAGGACAGCTACCCTGGACCAACAGCCAGCGGTGCTACGGGGTGGCTTAGATCAAAGCATGCTCATGTTTTAGAATGGCCTAGTCAAAGACCAACTCAGTGGCAGAACTTAAAAAAACAGATGGTCTCCGTCCAACCTGAATGTTTTCAGAAGAAGATTGGTCAAAGATTTCAGGCTCTGTGTAAAGCTGGTCAATGTGTAAGCCAGAAGAGACTGCCGTAGCGGCAGCAGAATGTGACTCTACAACAAATCCGCTCAGAAATAAAGTATGAAAATGTGCAGGAGTTATGAATCCAGAACAGCAGCGAATGAGTTTCTGGACAAAGCTGAGGCCTCTTTAGTCTGAGTTTGCAGGTATTTCCAGCAAATGTAGTTTTTAGAGCTCAGTCTTTGGACCTTGTACTGTAGTTTAGTGCTGGTGTTGCTGTGAAGACAGTTGGGTCATTCTTCAACAATGAAGCTGCTTGTTCTTGGCTCAGAAAGGAGCAGTGGGACTGCATGAATTAGGAGCTGTGTGGCCTGCTTGCCTGCTTTCGCTGGCATTGTCTCGCTCCACTGATGCTCATTCATCTTGAGCTAAACCCTCTCACTGTCCTCCGCGGGCCGGTTCTGCTTATAGTGGTTCTGTTGTGCAGCTCATTCCGTTGTGGCTTAAAATTGTTCGTTTTTTTTTATTCTCTGTGGTTTGCTGTAAAGCTTTATCACAAACAACAATTTAATTGTTGTTTTTGATGTTGGGTGGCAAACTAAATTTGTTAGCGGTCAGCACTTTTTTTAAGACTCCTGTAAAAAAAATGGCTCTAAAATGCCTATATTTGTATTTTATCGATGAGAACATCATTGAAGAGGGATGCGTTTGCTTACTGAGCTGCTTTAGGAACAGTAATAAGTTTAAGATGCGTTTAAACAGAGCCGGCCCAAGGCAGAAGCAAACCAAGGCACTGCTTTGGGCCTCCAAACCGTCAGGGGCCTCCTATAAATGCTTGACCATAGATTTATCCTTTTTTAGATTTTTGAAAATTTAAGATTTCAAAAGAATTTGCAATTATACTTTGTAAAAGTGCTTAAAACAATCTTCCTAGTTTGATTGGTGTGTTACAATCTGACGCTCTGAGTTTAACCTTATCTTTCTGTTTGAACACAGTTTGTTCTCAAATACATCTCAGTAAATAATAACTAATTATACGTGATTGCTTTAAGCTCAGCCAATTTGGCCCCTTTTCACTGGTTCCGCTGTGGGTGGTGATCCTTACACAGGAAGGGGGCCCCAAATCAAATCCTGCCCAAGGCCCCATACAACCTTGGGCCAGCCCTGTATGCAGCAGTGAATTTACTGACTCATACATTTACTTACTTTGCTGAAACATTTTTAAACACCGTCACATTTAAAGGTTACATTTTAGTCCCATTTCTGCACGTTAACATAAATTAACATAAGAAGGGATGCTGTAAGGTTTTCTTTAGCATGTAAACAGGACAGATTTAAGAGCGAAGGCTTGTTTCTGAGGCTGCCAGTTAATTTTATCTTGTTTTTTTTCTGATGTTAACGTGGATTTTTACTCATCCCATAGACACACATGATTACTGCAAAGTGTTTTATTGTACCTTTAATGTGCTTCAGTCTTAGATTTCACAAACATTATTTCTGGGGATGTACAATATATCGGCATTAACATCGGCATTGTCCGATGGGAACATTCGTTTGGTCATGTGACAGCGATGGTGATGCAGCGCAGGATTGTGGGATGTCTTTACGGAAGCAGAGAAGCAACGTCAGCGGTGTGGTAATTTTTCACGGCGTTGAAAGGGAAGGGAAACATTATAATAATGTGTAATATCGGTTATTGACCATTACAGCAATAATAATATCAGTATGAGCCCAGATTTTCCCGTCGGTGCATTCCTAATTCTTTTTACCCGGATCAGTCAACAAAGCAACTCAATAAAACGTAACAATGGAAGAGCCGTGACATTTTTAATAACAGTAAAATATATAAATTTAACAGAAAATGAAGGTCATTTTTTGTGATCCATTACGTCTTTGTGGTAATGATGCCTCCTGCCGTTAAATCTCAGACTTGGAAAGCCTGTCTGTTTTCCCCTTTTAACGGAGCAACGTTTAAAATTTTGTTTGTGGTTCATTATGTGGGTCGCAGCCACGAAAGACGTCAAACGTTAAGCAGATTTTTCTGCTGTTGACTCTTGTTTGGTGTCATTTATCAGACTGGATGATCGTAGTTTGAAGAAATGAGACACGGTGGCAATGCAGTCATTTGGGATGTTAGGGTTTTGTTGGTCACTCTGGTGCAAAGCGGGCCGAGGCTGATGAGACGAGTGTTCAGTGGGGTTGAGGTCAGGACTGCAGGTGGTAGCCTCTGATCTGTGGGGATAAACCTGAACATCATAACAGGTGGTTTGATTGTTAAGAGATACGTGATTGTTGGGGAATCTCATCTAGAAATCCCTCAGCTTGGAGATTTCCTCCCATGATGACCAGTCTGGTTTTCCTAGTGAAGGAAACGCTGAGCCACAGCATCCTCCTCCAAAACCTGTTAGACTCACAAGCTACTTTACAAAGTACTGCCTGTTAAACTACCTGTTGTCTCCAACAGAGAATTAGCCAATCACATGGCAGTATTTGGCATCTGGCTGTGGTAAAATGACTTTCTGACATTCAAATAAAATAAAAGTAGGGAAGAAATGGGATATTAGTAACTTTGTAGTGGCGCTCCGCAATATATCGGTGGGCGTAGGGCTGGACAAGAAAGAAAGAAAGAAAGAAAGAAAGAAAGAAAAATCGATAAAATATAAATCATATTGATGGATGTCGATAATTAACAACAAATTGAAAACATATATTTTAAGTGCAGCCCTGGTTATTTTATGCTGTTGCTTAGCGACTTATTTTTAGATACAGACACAAACACTGAATTCAAACTCAACCCTTTATTCAACCAACTTTTTTACCAAAACTGTAAGTTTTAAAAAAATTAAAAAGAACATTTGCTCTTTGAACTCTTTGAAAGGGGGCGGAGCTTGGTTCCTGGATCTGTGTTGTGATTGGTTGGGAGGATGTTATGAATGTAATAATAACCTACATGGTTAGAGAAGGCAAACTGTTATTCTATCAAACTTTTTATTTACCCTTTTTTTTCTATCATTGATATACGTATATCGGTCGTTATATATCGTTATTGAATTATCGTCCAGCCCTAAGTGGGCTCAATTCTGATATCACAAAAAACTGTCTAGAATGCAGCAGTTGTACTCCTGCTGAGCTCATACCTGCAGCTAATGCTATATCCAGGCTGTTGGATAACGTCTCACTGCAGGAGATATCTACACATGGTGCTAAAGGTCAAAGGGAGTGTTGGAAGATGATAAAGAACCCGGGAAACAAAGGATATTGTCAAAGGATATTTACCAATTATATTGCACAGACTCACCTTGAACATTGCATGGTTGTTGGTTTCAGAAGAGCTTGTCTGAATGTCTCAGAACCTGCTGGTCTGCTGGGATTTTCACCCACAACACAGGTTTACAGAAAACGGTCTGAAAAAAAGGAAAATCTCCAATGAGTAGACGGTGAGGGGATAAAACGGGTTTTAGATGATGGAAAGGTGACGGGAGCACAAATAACCACGGGTCAGCCAAGGTCTGCAGAACATCTCTGAACCCAACATGTGGAACCTTGATGGGCTACAGCAGCAGAAGACCAGAGCAGGTCCCAGTCCACTAAGAACAGGAAACCTAGGCTACACTTCCCACGCTCACCAAGGGCCTCATTTACAAAGCCTGCGTTTGTGCAACATGGGGACCAAATGTTGCTTATGTCACGATCCACACAAAGATGGTGATCTATAAAAAAACGCTTGACGTCAGCATGTGCAGTCCTTCACTGCAACTCTGACCCAAGGCCACGCTGATTTAGGAGACAGAAGAAGCTGGCGTTGCGGACGGTAAAGTGGTGAATTCATCATCCGTCGTTTCAGACGTTCAATTTAGCTCCATATCAGACTAGATCGACTATCATAAGCAATCAAAACCGTAGTGTTGTTCATGCTTGTGCTGGTGAGCCATAAGTTAACTATACTTAACGGCTTTCAGTGTAATAAAAAAAGGAGCATAAGCCCACTGAAATCTTAAATAAAACATGTCATCAGAAGCTCCTACCGTCACGTTCCTCTCCCCGATGATTACCAGGGTGACGTGTTCCACAGATTAACACATAAATAGTCAGGAGGTGTCAGCTAATCATACGGATTGGTATAAATATTTAAATACCTTTGTGACACCCGTGCATAATTGTGTGCAGTGAATGCATCGGCACCGCCGGACAACCTTACAAATGGGAGAATTAGGAGGGAACAAGTTTTCAGGGATGACCGAGATTTCCCGCCCATGATGGTGACTGGCTAATAGGCCGATTCAGACTCCTAGAGCGTTGCATTTTGTAATAACCTGCAGGGGATAGTGGATAGGTGCTGGGTCCAAAGGGGCAACCCTCATCTGTCCTGGCCGTCTCCATCCTCAGAATGACGATCCATCCAGACGCAGCCGCCTCCAAGACACGGAGCAGCCCAGAACTGGACCAGAACCGGTTGGAGAAAATTTGTCTGGCCCAACTAGTCTTTCTTTTTTTTTTACTTCGGCCAGCCATAAGCAAATAGTTATTTTTCTAATCATTGAAATTAATATAATTTTAATGTGTTATAAAACTTTTTAATTTTTTTTAGAAATGACTGGAGATTTAGTTTCAGTAAATAAAGCAATGTAAGCAGGGATTAATAAATTATGCAACAATATAACCACTTGAAAACTGCCAATGATGAAGTTTAAAAATATTAAGATAACGGCCATATTTGATCCCAAGACAGGCCACAAGCCGAAACAAGTTGGTCAGCGAATAAATTAGTTTCCTTGCACTGAAAGCTTTGCTACAGTTCTTTATTCACCAGGTCTCTGCTCTGTCTTCTCTAACATAGAAAGTACTCCTGGTCAATGTGAGCTTCTGAGCTTTCTGTGTCTCTGCTCTGTCTTCTCTAACATAGAAAGTACTCCTGGGTCAATGTGAGCTTCTGTGCTTTCTGTGCCTCTGCTCTGTCTTCTCTACCATAGAAAGTACTCCTGGGTCAATGTGAGCTTCTGAGCTTTCTGTGTCTCTGCTCTGTCTTCTCTAAGCCCCAGTGGGTGGAGGCAGATGAGCGTTCACACTGAGCCTGGTTCTGGTTCTGCTGGAGGTTCTCCTCCCTGTTAAAGGGGGGGTTTTGTAGTCTGCTGGTGAACAATGTGATGAGTCCTGTGGGTTAAATACATCCAACTACATCCTTCACCTTGGACTACAAAAAAAATGGTGGATTTGTAAAATTGGTAATCAGAAGTGCATGAGCTAGTTTAGCAGCTCCACAGCTAATAATGTCACATCATTGTTCAAAGAACTTAATCAAAACAGAAAACTGAATGGCTTGAAATATATGACCCAAACAGAATATAAAGATGTCCACGCTGCACGTTTCTGTGCTCCTAGAGACTCCAAGTACACAACAAAATGTATTTAAGGGCTAAAAAAGGGGATTTGCATGATACGTCTCCTTTAAAGTTCCCAGATAGCCGAGTTCAGCAACAACTGGGAGTCCTCTCTGATTTGTTTTGGTGTCACTTATTTAAAGTTTCCCTACAGAACATTGCATTGCTGCACTTATTTCTGCACATAGACAATCTGTGTTTAGATAGAAAAAAAGATGATATATTACGAAACCAACTGGCTTTACTGGGTATTTTTGGTACGACTACGCGTACTGTAACACCCATAATGTGGAGAATATTTTCTTTGCACACCAGGGGGCCCCACAGTACCACATGATCGTAGTTCAAACCCCACAGCTCGCCTGAGTATCGCTGCTGAACATCTCCATCCGTTTAAAACCACCCTGAGTGTGGTTGCAGAGAACTGCAGAGTCTCATAATGGCACCATGATCCATGATCCGGTCAGTATGGACCAAAATATCTGAGGAATGGGACTTTCTTTGCTTTTTTGTTTTACATGTACTGTCCAACAGTGGAGCACTCAGGGTCATTTTGCTAATTTCTCTGCCATTTTAACCTTTAACATACTGATGAAACCTCAACCTGATGATAAATGTGCTCTTTATAATAAACAAATATGCTAAATGGGTTCTGGTTATCAAATCATTTATATTAAGTGTCTAAAGTGACTCAGGGCCATAAATAAAGTCTCCAGCTGTCTAGTTATTATTTGTCTTTGTTACAGTGTAGCAGTTTATTATATGAAGGAAAGCAGAAGTGTGTCGTTTCCTTCTGGGAACCTCCAGACATGTTTTTATGTGCTGCAGAAATATCGCACACTGTTGCTGCTTGCTCAAGGATCTGAAGAGGATGTCATTTATTGGTTCAGTTGGTAATCAGTGGGTTTTTGGTTGCATGTAACAGGATATGACTAATGGCTGTTTGTGTAATTTAAGCCTCAGAACATGTAGAAATGCTGACAGATGAGGGCTGTTGCTGCTGTAGACAGTTCCATTAGCTGCCAGTAGGGGGAGACAAATACCTAAATATTCTTTTTATTCTACATGAAGAAGTGGGTGGACTTCTTATTTACTGTAGAAATACGACCTGGCTCTAAACTGCAGTCACTCTTTAATAGAAAATATGAAACCTTTATTTATTTGAGGTAAGGTCACTTCCAAAATAAACTTGTGCATAAAAGGATAGTTGTGTCCATATTAGTCAGAAGTTGTGCATAACAAGCATTTGTAAACTCATAATAATTTAAATCGCATTCAAAAGATACAACATACAGTTTAAATAGTTATGTAATTTAGTAGATTACATTTCATATCTATTTTTAAATGTATTTGTTTTTGACGACTTTAGCTTTGAAAGTGCAATTACTAGTTTTGTTTTGTCATATTCAATAAATTTAAATATTAATGAAAAGTTCATTTATTTCAGTGACTTAGTTCACTGAGGGAAACACATTATATAGATTAACACAGACTGATTATTTTTTTTCTGTTAATTATGATTTATTTCCCACTTCCAGCTGATAAAAAACAGCATTTACGACTAGAATGTCATATCAGACCAACAAAAAGCAACATTTTTATGCACAAATGGGTGCTTGATGAAGAGTGTTAATACCTGCTTAGATTTTTTTTTCAAAAGGTACTTTTAATCTAACAAACAAGCCTCTAATGCATATTCTAATACATTTGTAATCTTCACTTTTTTGTGAACCATTGGTTTATTAATCTGCAATATTAGACCTTATTTAAAACGAACTTGTAGTTGAATAAAGGGTCAGTATTTATTAGAACCTTGGTCCTTCACCTTCCAGAAACGATCTTGTCTTTCAGACCAGAGTCAGGAGGGAAGTCGTCCGTGTTGTTAAGCGTAATCCTGCGTATTAGTAGAAATCACAGTTTGTGCCACGGTTCAGCCAGGAGAGAGTGTTTTTCTTTCCATTCACTAGCGGCAGTTTCCTGACTGGGATGCCTGTTGCTTCCCTCTCCTGACTGGCATTGTTTGACAGGGAGGCTTTTCCCAGAAACCTGCTGTAGTTCTCTCTGAGCTAAGATGGGAGCATTCAGGGAACAGCTTCAGCCCGATGGACACTGGAGGACCAGGAGGCACTTTTAGGACGTTTCAGTGGAACCTCTGAACCAGCTGGAGTAACGCCGTCTCTGTTCGTCATCTTTGTGAAACTCTGGATATTCCCTCCCCCTGAAGACAGAGAGGTGCAACGATGGATGATTCATCTTGCTTCACTGGAGAGCTGCTGACAGTCTGTGTCTTATAGGCAGGTCTCATTTACCTCATGGTGTACGAACATAGAGGAAGGCAGGAAGCCTAGATTTATTTCTGGACTTCCAGCAGGGGAAGTGAACGTTTTTGACCTCTTCATTTCATGCACCTTCGTTTCTTCACGTAGATAACTAGCCTCCCGGTCGTTATCGGAGGTCAGTTTTGAGACGCTTAGCCCCAGGTGGGTCTTCCTCATGGGTCTGGACTTCACAATGAGGAAGACCTCGCTGATTAGTTAACGCTTGTTAGAAAGAGATCTGGACCCATAATGAAACGACGACGCAAGTACCGGTTTTGGAGCCGGAAAGGTAAAAACTCAAAGATGTGTCTCCTCTGCTGTTATGGTAAGATCTGGAAATTACTCGTTTATAAAAGTCTTCATGTCGATTGTTGAGTTTTATTATTTAAACCATCACACTTTAAATGTCGATAGAGCCAACTCTACAGAAATCTCTCTGGATCTTCTTCCTTGCCCATCTGGCTTTTAACTTATCTGACTGGATCCAGAAAAGTGAATCCACCCCAACACACCAATGGTTATATATATATATATATATATATATATATATATATATATATATATATATATATATATATATATATATATATATATATATATATATGCTACTCAGTGGTTTGTACAAATGGTCCTGCTGCATAAAGCTAATTACCTCGAACGCAGCTCAGTAAGTACACTACGGCTCAGAAACCCAAAAAGTGTCACATTTTTACAAGAAAACAAACATTTTATTAATCAAACAAGTTACAAAATGATTAGAAAACATAGTAAAGACATTGACACGGTTAGAAGAAGCACCGTATGCTCCCAGAACAGCTCAACGGGGCTGAGATCTGGTGACTGTGCTGCTGGGCGCTCCATCATCGACAGAACAGTCAATAATGATTTCTGATTAATTTCATCTTATTTGTACTGAAGTGCTTTTTTATTATATGTAATATTATTCTAAGTGACCCACGCCTTTGTAGTCGGTGAGTGGCTGTGGACTGTTTTGGTCTCCATGTGAAGCGTCTCGCTGATGCATTAGAGAAAGAATTTAAATCCACCACACCGGAAAAAAGAGACGCTGTTGTGTTCTCAGAGGCCTGGGAACCGTTTCCCCCTCTTAAGACCCTCTTCCAACCACTCTGGCCTTTTTGGCTGCCTCCCCAGTGGCCCCTTAACTGTTTTCACCATGCATGGGCAGGAGGCGAGCGCGCACGTCGTTGCATATGAACCGATCAATCTTTTCGGGTGCTTTTGCAGTGTCGGTGAATGAAGTTGAGTCGACTGTACGGTGCAGCAGGACCAGAGGAAATGGCGTGAGCCTCTCTGCTCCTTTCTCTTTGGCAGGAAGGAAAAGGCTGGGAACGCCAGTTGGCCCGGGTCCTTTCACCACGCTCATTGTTTCAGCGTGAGACGGCTGCCTGAAGGACGCAGCGTAGCCAGTTGGCTTGCTGCTCTGCTGTTACAGGAACCCACCATAGCTGTTGTTTTATTTTAAACCCTTACTTTCTGTAGGCAAAAAAAGAATCCACATAATTAATTGAAACATTTTAATTGTGGGAATATTAAAACTGAAACATTGCTATGATTTATACTGTACAGAATTGTGTAAATTGTTTTTCCCTAGCTTTTTCACTAATAGAAATGTGACAAACTTGAAGCTGCGTGTTTATTTTTCAAATCTTACAATGTATTTTCCTCTGGATTAGAGGACTTTGACTAGGCCATTCTAACACGTAAATCAGCTCTGATCTAACCCATCCCATAATGCCTCAGGCTGCCTGTTCCGGCTGGTTCTCCTGCTGGAAGGTGAACCTCAGTCTCGGGTCTCCTGCAGCCTCTGACAGGTTTTCCTCCAGGATTGTCCTGATTTATCTCCATCCATCCTCCCGTCAACTCTGACCAGCTTCCCTGTTGAAGAAAAGCCTCCCCTCAGCATGATGCTGCCACCACTATGCACTGCTGTGTAAATGGTTTATTCACATTGTTTTAGAACCTGACTCTGCTTTAAACTTCTCCCCAACTTCCTCCCTGACCTGTTTTCTGGGGTCCTTGGTTGATCTCTAAAGTTCTCTAACAAACGTCCGAGGCCAGAAACGAAACAGCTTTTAGACTCAGAATAAATCAGACACAGGTGAATGAGAACCTTTTTTTTATTCCCTGTCACTTCCCAGCGATGCTCTACTATTTTGGTCTGTCGCTCAATAAAATAAAATACAGTTTGTGGTTGTAAAGTTCAATGGGTGTGAGAACATTTGCTTAGCTTTTTAAGTTTCTCAAATTTTAAAGTAGTAATGCATGTAGGAGGTATTTAAACCTACAGGAACACAGTTTCCTGGAAGATGGCTTTTCAGCTATAAAAATATCAGTGATTGCCATCTCAGTCAGTGTGTGACTAATTGTCCATTTCTCTTCATACAGGCAGTTACGCATAATTAGTTGAGTTTTATTAATTTATTTATTTGTTATTATTTTTGCTCCACAACGGTCTTAATATTTGTCTGAAAGATTAAAATGCAGCGGCTCGACTTTTAACAGGGATCAGAAAACATCAACACATTACACCAATTCTTGCATCTCTGCACCGGCTCCCTGTTCGCTTTAGAATTGATTTTATGATTTTAAAAGGTCTGAGGGCCTTCCTCAGCTAATAATGCCTAAGATGAGGCATAAAACCAGAGGGGACAGAGCCTTTTCTGTAGTTGGCCCCAGACTGTGGAATACTTTGGCCCTCCATATATGAACAGCCTCCACAGTGGAGTGTTTTAAGTCTCATCTTAAGACCCACTTTTATTCTTTGGCTTTTAACACCGCATAGTTGTGTGGTCCTTTTTAGTTTGTTTAGTTGTTGTTTCTTTTGGTTATGTACAGCACATTGGAAACTTGTTCTGTTGTTAAATGTGCTATATAAATAAAGTGGATTGGATTGGATAATGACTAGAAAAATAATCTGAAGAGTTATTGGAGTTATTCCAGTCCAGGGCTTCTGAAAACTGCTTTCTGTCTTCTGGCCAGCAGGGGGAGACACCTCGGGTTCCCTGCAGAAGATTGATAGGAAGAAGCTAGAAAAGTTTCAGTCTTATCACTTGATACGTTTTATAAATGCATTTATTATGTGTTTGCTGTTTTTTGTAAGGTCCTGGGTTCAAGTCCTGACTGGTGGTCTTTCCGCATGCTGACCCTTAAAATGGAAATAGATCTTTTTTTACTGCAGTTGCATAATCTCTCACTGAACAATAATGGGTGCTTAGATTTTGATAACCAGACAAACTGAGAAAGTCTTTGATCCACAGTTGGTTGTGGTTGGTAGGTCTGTACCGCACAGCGAGCTTTATTGGGCCTTTTTTCCCCAATTATCACCAGTCTTCCCTCCTCAGACCTGCCAGAGATTCATGCTTGACATTCAAATAGAGCAAAATACACATGTTTTTAAGAATTGCAGGCTCATTTCTGTAAAATGCATTAAGACTTGAGGAAATAAAGTTGTACACAGTCAAATTCTTTCCTGGGTTTTAATGTCAGAATCTGCATTGTTCAGGTGCGACAGATACGTTTCTGCTGAAGCCTTTTTGCACCTGCATGGATTCAGGTACGATGTATTCAGAGTGCTCCAACAGCTGCTTACACAAACAAGATTTGTTTTTATCTTTTCTGTTGCTGCACATATTTAGAGACGTGAAATAACAAGCTCACAGTAGAGATGATCTGAGAGGAACTTGTCAAACCTTTATGGTTAAGCAGTAGTGCTGCACTCCCCCGTCAACACGTGATGATTGACTCCTCCGGCTAAAAAAAAAAAAAGGCTCTGACATTTTTCCCATTCTTACAAGAAAATTTGACAAAAAGCATCTGATGTGTATTCTATATTTTTACACACGTCTGGTGATCAAAATAGCAACAAATACTGTTCTTATTACAGAGAACATTATTACAAATGTAATAATCAATTCCTAATATTAGCCGAAGTTAGAATAGTTGTTGCTCTTTCAGTTTCAGGTCAAGTCAACTGGTCAAAGTGATAGTGCTTTATATTTATAGTACTTTTATTTAACGTTATCCTTATCTTATCCTTATAGGTGAGGAACTGGGGAACAGGTCACCAGTCAGTCACAGAGACACACATGACAAACCATCATCACACACAAACTCGCTCCTAAAGGCAAATTAGAAGGACCAATGTGGACTGTGGGGAAAGCAGACGTACCTGTGCATGCAGGAGGAGAGCCTGTAGACCCCAGGGTGCGCAGCCTTATGTCTAAAGTTTACTGTCTACAATTAAATGTAGCAAACATGGATAGTAAAAGAAGCAAAATAGTTCCAGGTTCCCTGGTGGAGGTATTACTATTTAATCCATCAGAAAAAGGAGGAATTACAAGAAAATACTAATTTATGCATCAATAAATATGTTGATAACCGTTATCTTATTTTAGCAAACTCAGGTCAGGTTGATCACTGGACCTCAGAGTCCTGATGCAGCTGTATGGATGTAATAGTCCAGAGATGTACACCTGCATCTGTCCATGCAGAGCTCTCCAAGTCCAAACTGAGATGTTGAAATGCACTGTATAACAATCCGGGAGCCAATGAAGTTGCATAAATAGTGGAGTCACATGAGAAAATTTAGAAGATCTTGTCAGGAGCCTGGCTGCAGCCTTTTATACAGACTGTAACCGGGACGTTTTGGTAAGACGTGTAAAGTGCAGTGCACTAATCCAGACGTGACGAAACAAAAGCATGAATAAAAGCTTCCAGTTCTAGCTTCATCAAGGAGAGACACGCAGCTGAGCAGAGCCAGCGTCCCCCGCTTCTATCTATCACTGCTACTGTTAACGTATCATCTTCCACTCTGACACATCAGAAGTGGCAAACCAGAAATGATTACATACCACAAGTATATTTAAATCTTTCAAAATAACTCCCCGGTCTTTCAACACGGCCTGTCGTCAGTCGGCTCAGACGTGGTTAATCTGAAGCGTTACACAACGTGAAGAGGAACGTAGTCAATCCTGACAGCCAGCATGAGATGACTGAAGCTGTACAGGAAACACGCTTCTACAACGCTTTCCATGATCTAACCCGGGGCTTTGCTTTAGATCAATAATATATGCAGCAACGCTTGACTTCATGAACTGGACTTTCAGAAGATTAACCGATATTCTTGTGTGCTTTGCTCTCATTCACACACGCAGACACTGTTTCTCCTCATAAACATGAGAATATTAAAATGCCTGGGAGCCTGGGAGGTCCTCATTAGCTTGGGTGTTAATTCAGGTTGGATTATGGTTGGATCTCTGCTGTGTGTTTACCTCCAGGAAAGATCAAGAAGATAAGGTGGCTAATGAGAGTAACGAGCACCTCCTTCACCGAGGCGCCTTTCTCACTCTCGCTAAAACTACTAGTTTAATCAATTTGGTGCCCAGATGAAGTCTGCCTTTGAGCCGTTTTGTTGTCCCTCCTGCCGCGCTCCCCCGCAGCATCGCTGCACGGCTGACTCTCCTCTTAGCGGGTTTGCCATGCAGGGACACGACGCTGATTATGGGGCCAATACAGGGCGCCTTGATGCTGTGAGTCAGACATTGCTGCTGAGCTGTTTCCTTTCTAAAATGTGCTTTATAGACTCTGATTCAGCCTCTGGGCCTTAATGCATTCCCTGCATGCGCTCTTGATCTAGCATGTGCATACATTAACATGTTTGTCTGCAGATAACACTGATGCCACAGGACCGGATATCATTATGTGCGTCAGTAATGAGGGCTTTAATGCAGTGTGTGAGTACCAGGCTGAGTTAGTGGGCTGGCGTGTGTGCATGCAGTTTAGTTGATCTGGATTTAATTAATAAAGGGGGGGGGGGGGTTCGCTGTTCAGATGTAGAGAGGCGATGAGCTTGGAGAGATTCGACCACGGAGGTGTGTGAGTGTAGAAAGATGGACCGGTGAGAGAAGACGACAGCTGCAGCTGTAAGGAGGTAGAAAAAAAGTGTGATTTAGGCTCTGTGTGTTTGTGTGGGAGGAGATTTATTATATAAACCAGCAATAAAATGTCTGCTTTAAGGTTTCCGTGGCAACAAAATCCAATCCAAATACTAAAACCAGTTTAGAAGTTGTTTCAGTTTATTTAACCTCGTTTTAACGTTGGCGTTTTAAAGCGTGGAGGGTTTTTTTTTTTTTACATGGCTGTTGAAAAATCCCAGACGATTATTTGATTTTGCATAAAAAGAAATCTTAAGATAAGATGATCTCTAATTATCTGATTTCACTTCCCCATCATCTGGTATGTAGGTGCGCTCTGACTCCACAGTTTATGACGCTGTGTTAAATGTCAGTGTGATTAAACAATGATTGTTTATTTCCCATTATAGATTAATTACATTGTTGTAATGGGAGATTCTAAAAAATGTCTGTATGAATTAATGAACAGTTACATTAAAGCATATTAATGTAGAGAACATCCATTATAACTAGAAGTATATAACCAGTGATTGTATTGCCTGAGAGGAAGAGGATCCTGGATTTCATTTAAATTAATCCTGAACTTTGATGCGATTAAATCATTTTTCTTTATGCATATTTATTAAACTAAAGGGTCACTGTGCCATATTCTTGGTTCCCTAAATGCAGTGGTGGCAGAGACTATCTTTAGAAACACTATTAGGCTGGATTAGGTGTGCATTATTTTTAATGAATTACCTGCAGAGAGAAGGCTTAGCTGATCATATGTTCAATACTCTGTTTTTACCTTATTCATTTCAAAATCCAAAACAATAGACCCCTTGCAACCACGTGACTCCGTTACCCAGAACCCCTTGCGTGGCGGCCATATTGGTTGGCACGCCATTTGACGAAATGACGAGTTCTCCAGGTATTTTTCTTCTTTAGATAACGTATCACAAGATCGTTTTAAGAGTAAGTTGATGGTTGATGGTATCAGATTGCCAGATCCACACAGCAAAAGCCTGAAGGGACGGAGCGAGTCTGAAATGCTGGCCAAGGGTTTCGTACCGCGACACAGCTGCTTTATAAACACGGCAGGCCAGTACGGACAAGAGAGCACGAAAGCCCCTGAAACCACTGGACGGCTGCAATTATTTTATATCAGGAAAAAGGCTCCAGCAACGCCCGCGACGCCATGAGGGATTAAGCGGTCAGAAAATGGATGGATGGATGTTCAGACATGTTTGTGCAACAGCACAAAGCAGAGAGGAAGACCCGCCCGGTAGGTTAAAAAAAACATCACTCACTACGGATTATTTTGGTGTTTTTGTCTTGTTAAAATGGGTGGGGGTGTCGGCGACATTGCAGCGTAAACACAGACGTACTAGCGCCCGTGAACGGGTGGAGGGGGGGTGGCGATCGTTACACTGGCCGGAGAGCCGCCGCTGTCTGGAGCAGCAGGAAGCGGGTGCTGCTCCAGACAGCGGCGGAGACAGCAGACAGCGGCGGAGGCGGCTCTCTGCTACACGGGCCGGAGAGCCGCCGCAGCCGCCTCCGCCGCCGCGGCTGCTGCCTCCGCCGCCGGAGAGCCGCCGCTGTCTCCGCCGCCGGAGAAGCCGCCCGTGTAGCTTCAGACAGCGGCGGCTGTCTGAAGCTACACGGGCGGCTTCTCCGGCCAGTGTAACGATCGCTACACGGGCCGGAGAGCCGCCGCTGTCTGAAGCAGCAACAGCTACACGGGCCGGAGAAGCCGCTGTTGCTGCTTCAGACAGCGGCGGAGGGGAGGTAGCTATTGCTACACGGGGCGCTTCTCCGGCCTGTGTAGCGATAGCTACCTCCCCCCCGCCGCTATTTAAGTAGAACAATGACGAGAGCAGAATTAAGTTGTATTTACCGGAGATGAAGTGTAGACTGCAAATTCTCTCGTAGTATGATCGCTCCCCCAGTCCATTGGGAGGGTCTGCCTGCACTCTTTTCATTGAAAATATCCAATTCTTTCTTCTTTCCTCATCCTTCGGTAAACCACAAAAACGTACATCCAACGATTTGGAATGCCTCTCTGTGCAACCGGGAGCACAACAAGTCGTAGGCATTGTTTAGATTCCAAAAATAAACTAACTAAAAGTACGCTCTAAATCACCCGTTTTGTCATGTAGTAGACGGGCTGTCAGGCTAGCCTGCCCACCAACATGGAGGCGCGCACCCCCGATCACGTGACTGTGACGTCAGATGCAAGGGGTCTATTCTGTGAGGAACAGTGGATCAATATTCCTCAGCAGTGACGTAAAAGACCGTCATCAGCTCGTTATCACCACACTTTTCCTGCAAAAAACCCCAGTCACCTTTTATGCAGAGCCAGGTTGCTTTGGATCGATTATTTCCTCCTTATAGATTAAAATCCTTATTTGAAAACAACTTTTTGGTATTCATTAATTTTTTAGTTGGCTGTTTGAATATATTTCTTCTTTCTCTCTGGTATTCAAAGCATTTTAAATGGATGTAGCATTTAACTGGTTTTGAGAGTCGCTTTGTTTCTTCCCAGTGAGCTTAACTACTTTATCGAATAAACAGGACTGCAGAGAACTTGGCTGCAGACTGAGGAGGTAATTCAGCTGTTTGATTCAGGTGTGTTATATCAGGGACGCGGCTAAAAGTTGCAGGGCGGCGGCCCTCAAAGACCGCAGTGCTTCAACCGCTTCGAATGAGCTCTAACGTGCTGAATTAATATAAACGCCACCTACCACCCCATCAAAGTTTGCTTTTTGTACTCTTCAGAAATCCCCCATTAGCCCCACAGATCCACAAAAGATCAAGCTCCAGGGAAGTGGTACTAAATCAATCTGTTGTTTGTTTTTGGGTTTTTTTTAAAAGTGGAGAGAAGTTTGTGACGCAGAAAACCAAATTGGTCCCAGCGGTAATCATAATCATTATAAATGTTCTTATTTTTATCCTAACAGTGGGGCTGAGTGTCACAGTGTGAGAAGAGATGCTGGAAATATTCACAAAGCTGACTATAAATTGATCTGTGGTTGCAAAGCAGGAAGAACATGTTTATCTAAGGAACAGATTAGGCTTCCTGTTAATTAACCTTCACTGCAGGTGTGAGATGATGTATACTTGTTGTCTGGACATGACGTGTGACTTTATAGCAGGAGTGTATTAAGCAGTGACTGTAGTCCTTGGATTACGGTCTGAGCGTGGACCTCGCGTCGCAGGCTGTGTGACCATGGAAACAGCAGATCATAATCAGCCAGCATTTTGGTTTATAAGATGTTCATATTGCTAACATAACTCTGAAGCGTTCCCATTCCCCAGGTGCGTTTCTGGAAACCCATTTCATCTTTTAATTGTGTTCAGTTGCTCAGATAAAAGCAGCCGTGATGCCGGGTCGATTTAACGGGGGTGTCGTGTTGATGTTGCACAAATCATTTAATACGGCAGCATGTTGTAATGCCTGGAAGCTGGAACGGGACGTGAAATGTTGCCCTGCGTTGTCAGAGGGCTCCTTTTAATAAGCCAGCTTGTCACGTTGGGTTAGGATGTTAGCTGTGGTCCTAAATCAGCCTGTCAGCCCTGGAGGGAAACCACCACATCATCTCCTCTCAGGTTCTAAAACCTGAGAGGAGATGTATCCTTTAACCTGTAACCAGGTTAAAGGATACAGTGGTGGTTGTTAACCCAAAGTCCAACAACAATTATTTCCACACATTTTAACGTTAAACGGCTGGCCTCCTTCGAGAGGCTATAGATATTTTTGAGACTATGAGGAAAATTTTGACTTAAGTCGGCCTAGGTGGTAAATTGTTTTAATCGATTAATTAAAATTTACCATTTATTAGGATTTAGTTTTTGGGAACTCAGGATATGTTTTGCCAATGCACTCACCGGGCTTCCATGAAGGGAATAGGAGGCAATGCTGAATGTTTAGGAGAATGTATTGTCTTATATTTATATTATAAAACTTTTCTCTTTTTTTACCATAAGACGAGACACTTTAAGTTATTCATTTACTTATTATAAAGTTAGACTGGTCTCAGCTCATTATTTAATCCCACCAGCAGCATGCATTTAGTTATTTTTTCATTGTTTACTACGGCAGGGCGGCCATCTTGTTTTAGCGGCATGTTTCACAGCTTGGATTTAGTTGCACTTTAAATTCTGGTCGACTCCCAGAGGAAATGCTTGACATAAAAGCAATTAAAAAAAAAAAATAATGTCTTTAATTTCATTTAATGAATCGAAAAAGGAGAGGGGGGGGGATTAATCTGGTTTGGTATAATGATTTTATTTTTAAGCCATACCGCCCAGCCCTATACTCAACATTACCGCTGGGTTTAAAAGGAGAAAAACGTGACTAAGACATTGTTGATGGAGAGAACCGATTGTTATTTGTTACTTCTATCCTGGGTGAGAAATGAGAAGGATTTAGGATGATTTTACAGTAAATATTTTTACTTATTGCTCCTTTAAGTGGTGTGGTGTAGATATTCAAATATCACTTATTTTAAAATAAGACAATTATTTCCACAACTTGGAACATTTTAATTGACTTTTCTAATTTTTGACCTTTAATTTGCCTTTAGGTCTTGATCGATCCATCAAATATTAAACCATTAAACCTGAAACTCCGATAGTGATGGGTTTTATTTCACATCAGCACCATCATGCGTGTCTTTGCGATGAGTCTTAAAAGCAACTTTATGATTTTTTTAAATTCTTCTTTCAGATACAACAATTCTGCTGTATAGTAAATTATAAAGCACTTTAACTCCCATCTTCATACCTCTTTTTGTGTATTTCAGGTCCGTTACCAGCAGCTAGTCTGCTGTAAAGATGCTTCCTCTTTTTAATACTCCTTGTTTGCCTAAAAAGACACGAGAACCTGAGTGTGAAGTTGTTGCTAGCGCCATTTCTCTGTGTGTAATAAACACAGGAATACTCTGACACCTGGGCGGCACATTGTGCTGCTGAGGCCCGTTTTTAGCAGTTATTGCTCTCTGGACCCTCCACGCTCTAATTAGTGTGTGGTATAATAAAGTCTGGCCTGTCTCACAGCATGTTCCAGGGTGTCTTTCAGAAGAAAGTGCTTTCATGTAGCTCCTGGAAAATATTGGAACTTAACAAAAGAAGTGAGAGTGTTACTGGGTCCATGTTGAATTTGCAGCGTTGATAAAACATTAAAAATGTAAAGATCAGAGGGTCGTTAGCGTAAAAATGCTGGGTACGTGGTTCCCTTTCTACACTAAGAAAAAGATGCATTTGATTTTCCGCCTAACACCCGTGGCTTGACCTTGTGTGCGTCACGGCCAACCAACGCTTGTGAAAGCAACACTTCCTTCTACTTCAGCGCCATCGATGTCTGCAGGTCGTTTTCTCGGCCAGCTTTAAGAGTCATTGGCTCTTCTTTCACACCAAGCGAGCTCAACCCCCTTAAAAATTTGAATGTCATCAAACTAAAATAGTTAGTTCCTGAAATGAAGACCTCTTAGGGGATGTGGCAAAAGCTGCAAAACAAAAAAACATGTCCAGACAGAAAGTAAAAACTGAAAATGATCCGAGAAATAGTCTGTGACCGCTGACTTCTTTATGATTTTATTCCTGGTTTAACTTTCTCAGCACCCTGAGAGAGCTGAGATAAAACAAATTAAACCAATTTGAAAAATATCAAAGAAAACTGTGTGTAAAAAGCTAAATTGCGTTACCGCATTAATTTATATGGCGCTTTAAAAACAGCACATGGTTGACCAAAGTTCTCCACAACAAGTAAAACACAAGACGGATATAAAAGCAATTTAAAAGTAACCGAAAACCCACTAACAGCAGAATAAAAGAAGACTAAAAAGCAAATTGGATGCCAGACTCTCGGTGTGCTTGAAGGAGTAACATTGTGTTTTCAAAAGAGATTTAAAAACCTGAACTGGTGGAGCTTTTATGCAGACGCAGGCCGTTCCAGAGCAGAAAACATTCGATCATCTCTTCATTTCCTCCGCCACCAGCAGGTTGGACAAACATGCTGCCGCTTAAGAACTTAAACTGAATCCTGAATTTAACGTGTAGCCCCTGCAAAGAGACTAACAACAGAGGGAGGTGCTCTTGTTTTTCGGTAGCGGTTAAAAAATCGCACAAAATGTTGGACTAGCTGAAAACGTGACTGGCTAATTCCTGTTAAAACAGAGATACAGTTATCCGACCAGAAGGTTCTAAAAGCACTGATTCCAAGTTACACCAAGGAAGGAGAGGTTTGATCTTAGATAGTTGGGAAATTATGATTCCTCTACAGATTTATCATGTGTATCAAAGCAAAGGGCAGCGTCTGTTTTAACTCCTGAGTCGTTGGTGACAGACGAACTGGCAGAGGACTGAAGGAAATCTCTTCCGTGTTACGTCCATTAAAATTTAAGAAATTAAGACACATCCGTGATTTAACGTCCCCAAGACAGTCGAGACGTAGGGTGACCTTGAAGGGGAAATTCATTTGACAGTCGTCAGCACATAAATAGAATAAAATCCCATTTACTGGTGATGTTAAAGGCAAGGCAAGTTTATTTAGCAGCGTTCTAGATCAGCTGCAGCGTTCTGATCCACTTTCTAGGCAGACCTGTGAAAACACCGTTGCAGTGATCAGTTCTACTAAAGATAAACATGGATTAGTTTCTCCAGATCCTGCTGAGACATCAGTCCTTTAATCCTGGAAATGTTCTCCAGGTTCTAGAAGGTCCACTTTGTCTTTAGATGGAGGTTCAGGTCTGAGTCCATCACTACTCCCAGGTTTCAGGCCTGATCAGTGGTTCCTAGCTGAAGCAGCTGAAGCTGTGAGCTAACTCTGGATCTCTCCTCTATTGGTCCAGAAGATTATTCCTTCAGTTTTGTTTTTTTCAATTAAAGAACATCTTGGCACATCCATGCATTAATTCCTTCTATTTCCTCAGAGCTTGAATGGGTTCATAGTCATCTGGTGACATGGTGATGTAGGGCTGGACAAGATTTCTAATTTCTCTTGTCCCATCAACCAATCACAGCTCTTAAAAGACAGCATCCCACCGAGCGTCAGGGTCAACCACCCCTCCTCACAGAGATACAAAGTTCTCTCTTTACTCAGAGTCGCTCTCAGCAGCGTCTGAATCACTCTGAAGCTAAAACTCCTGGGTAGGATTTTCTTTAAGCTAGGATAGGAGCTCTGTGAGAGACTCTGAGGATCTTTGTGAATACGGGACCGGGAGCTTATCACCGATCATTAATCATCACAAATAACAGCTGAAAAATGCCAAAAAGTTTGAATCTGTGTGAATACGGACACTGATCTCAGGAATTGACTGACTCTTGACAAGCGTCTGGAAGGAAACCCAAAAGGTTTTACTCAATTCGTCCTGTTTAAAAGGTAATTTTGACCAAATACTGAGGAAATTGATGTAACTGCATGCCTTTGAAGACAATAATTTAAAATAAACTACTCATTATTCCAGTATTAGCTGATATAAATAACTTACTGACCCAAAACAAGAAAGGTTTAGTCTAATTTAGTGAAAATTAAATGGTTACATCTTTCTTCTCGAACAGTGTCTAAGTATCTGGCTTCATCTACAGTTATTGGCCTTTTTCTCGCCACCATTGTCTTGAAGATAACGAGCTAAACAGAGAAGTGCTGAGCCGTCCTAACAGAGGGGTTAAAAGGAGAGAACATATAGTTCCTCTCAATAGGAGCTTCTTCCTGGTTTGATCCGGGGTCGTCCAACAAAATAAACCTTCAAGACTTCCTCCGGAGATAAAGCTAAACGGCTCAGGTTTACACCCACAATAAATAATAAATCAGTGATGAAGAATGTAGAAACAAATGTAAAACTTTCACTAAGTTACATGTTTTATTTGCTGTTAGCCGATTTCAAAATTCCCCTTTTTAGTCAAAACTTCCCAATTCTCCTTCCTTCCTTTTTTTTTTTTTACTCATTTGTTTCATGAGAGGGGGGGGGGGCGACGTTTCCTCTCGCTCCCTGAAAACGACCTTCTCCTCCCGTGAGTTCAGAACCCGCCCCTCGGCTCCGGCAATCGCTCCAAACCGATACCCCCGCCCCCCCGGCCTTCCTCTTCTAATAAAGAAATCAATTCTTTGTCACGTCGCCGGCCAGATGCGTCGCCTTTCTTGTGCCCACCCCCCCCCCCCCCCCCCCCCCCCCACTCCATCCTCATTCCTGGAATGGGGGGTTGCTCTGTGTCCCCCGCAGACCCCGGATCCTCTATAGCCGGCGGCGGCAGCAGGGGCAGCGGATGAGTTTGGCCATTGGCCACTTCCCCTCTCGCCGGCCCCCCCCCTCCGTCCAACACAATGGCTCTACTTATGCGTGCGACACACACTCCCTCAGACAGACGCACACCCACACCCGCACACAGAGGAGGCTTTGCTCCTCTGCCATACGGCCCGGCTCTGCTGGAATGTGTTTTCTCTTTACCGTCAAGAGGAAACCATCGAGGAACCGGGCTTGAGGGCGAGTCACTTCATCGCAGTTTGTTGAAGTGTGTGTCTGTGGGGGTGTGTGTGTCTGTGGGGGTGTGGGTGGGTGTGAGACCAGTCTGTGGGAGGGAAGATGCAGCCAATGCGGTGAGGCAGCAGTTTACCATGATGAGGCTGAACCTGCCAGTCTGAGCCACCCAGCGCTGACAGAGAGGAGGAAGAGGTCTCCTCAGTTCAGGATTTCTGTCTCCTCCCCGGACTCGTCCTCCGTTCAGGTCAGTGCGTCTGTCTTTGGTTTGCCTGGTTTACCGAGCGGCGCCGGTAGGCTGCCGGGGGTGAGATGCACACCGCCGGCAGCCCTGGATGCGTTGGCTTCAGCGGGGCTGGTGGGCTTAGATGTGTGTGGGTCCGCCACCACGGCGAGAGAAAGGAGCCGTTTTGCTTTCCCGCACACCCCCGAGGAGCTGATAGCCGCTCAGGTTGATGCTTAACAAAGGGAGGGAGAGCCGAGACAAAAGACAAACCCTTACTGTGGCCACAGGATGAGGTCTGGCAGGTGCTGGAGCTCAGTGGGGCGATGTGGGCTGAGCTGCTGTGGATCGTCTCCTCTGGCTGCAGGCAACTATTCATTTAGTTTAAGGCAATATTGAATCAGGCTCTCAGCTGCAGTCAAGGTATGTCGCAACACACACATGCCCGCATGTCTTTGCACACAGCGGCTGTTGATTTTGGTTAACTCTGTTTGCCTCGATTGGTGTAATCGACCTCAGCTGGCCTGAGCTGCTGGAAAACATGTCTGTGGTGTTGGGGGGGGCGGGGGGGGGGGGTAAATTATGCTTCCATCTTTAGTTGATCCTTTGCAAACAAAACTGTCATGGGTGAAAATGATAAGTGTGTTTGTCTTGTTGAGCTGTCATAAGATCTGATAGAGAAGACTGCAACTTCCTGATTTCTTTAAAAAAGAGTTTCTTTTATTAGAAGCAGGTATTTTTTAACGTGAAATGCGTTTTTGTTTCCAGACTCTCTGTTTGCGGTCTGCCCTCCATTTGATGCCTGACTGCAGCGGAGCGTTGCCTTTATCAGCAGCTAAGTCATTTCTGTGCTGCTGTGACGAGGAAGAAATCGGCTCCCGGCTTTTTGTCCGGCAGACGTTGAGTTATCAGCATGCAGCTGAAACGCGTCACTGCGTTCAGCATTCAGCTCCCAGCTCACAAACATAAGAAACTTTTTAAGTGTGAGGAAAAACATCAGAGCTTCCGGATTAAACGACTTCCTCCGCTTTCACACAAAGGATTCCTTGTTTTAACAGGATAACTACAGTGAGAGGCCTTTTTCTCCACTGGATTGTTGTGGGTTCCACATTCATGTCATAGTACCAGCTCTAATGAGCAGGTACGAATTGCAAATCCTCTCAGGCTCCAACTATAAAAGCGGATAAATCCTCACGTCTGAATTGCCGTTCCTCTTTAAAATGACTGAATGGAGATGCATTTGATTCTTCTGTGGATGAACACAGGCAGATTTGTGGTGATCTCAGCTGACAGCGTGGTTTGTCTGTTAACTCTGGACTGTCACCCCTCATAAAATCTGACAGCGTGTCGTTTCTGCAGAGCAGAAAAAGTGGAGAGCAGCGGCTAAAAGTCGTCACTGCCGCTGATAAACGGAATACGTTTTTAACATCTCTAATCTGCGTCCAGGAAGTGTGGTAGCTTCAGATATCTTGTCCATGTTGTTGGCTATGAAAGATGCATCCCCCTTTTTTTTATTGACTCGGCATTGTGCGCAGCTGCAGCTCCATGGTTGGGGCTTTCATGCGCGTCACTTGGTCTTCTTCACGTGTGTTTCCTTTAACTCCTGCGCTGATTGCTCTGTCCTTCAGCTGATGGTGAGTTCATTTTGCCCTCTGCGTGTGCTGAGGGTTTGTCTTTCTGCGGCTCTGGGCTTCCTCTGACGCATCAGGAATGCTGATGCTGTTGGCTATTTTATTGCACCGTGTCAGATGAGCTGCTGTGTCCATGAGAAGTGAAGCTAAAAGAAGGTGACTGCACGTGAACTTTCAGTTGTGTGTTTTCTGCGAGCCAAATTGGGGAAGAAAGAAGTTGCATTTAGCTGCAGAGGAAGTTGGTGTCATTGTGAATGTTAATCACTGCTGCTGTCTTTCTCTTTCCGTCTCTCCGGTGCTCCGGCCTTGGCACCGAGCCCGTCTGCAGGCTTGCTCTCAGGACTGCGGGGGTTGCTGCTGCATCGGCAGCTCTGTGCTGAGAATATGGGCTCCGGCTCTTCCAGGCAGAAGGGCTCATTCATCCTGAGCACAAAGATGCTGTTTGAGAAGCGAGTTCTTGTGCTGGTTGACTGGCATTATGTCCCTGATTCATTTACCTCACATGTAATCCATTGAGTCAGGTCTTATGAATCTCTCCTGATCATAATTTTCTTTTCAGCTGTTTGAGGCTTTGACGTATAACTTAAAAAGGCCTTTAATTTTGCTTAGACAGCCATTCTGGATAGCTTGCTGGTGGATTTTGCTAGCTAGTAAACCTAATGTTTGTTTTGCGGACAAGCGGCACATTACTGTAATGAGTTTTATTCTCTGCAATAAGAAGGAGGAGACAGTGAAGAGATGTAGTGCAGAAAGATACTGTTGTAATTTGGACAAATGCTGCAATTATGTAGCTAAAGTGACGCTAATCTTTCCAAAATTAGCTGATTTTGCCTGATTTTATTAAGTGAACAACTTGAAACAAGAGGCTCTGGGTCACATTCACCCTTCTGGCTACTTCATTTATTACCAGTACGATTTCCTCCTTTCCTGCTTCAACTTCATGCCTGCAAACAAACCATTTCATTCCCTTTTACTGGTGGATCAGAGTCTTTTGCCCCTTTATCCGTGTATCTCCTGCCCCTTTTCTTATTATGCATTTTCTGAAAGCATAAGATTTTTATTTTTTTTATTTATTTATCCTTTATTTAGAAAAATTTAAAGATTACTTTTCATTGTTATGCTGATGATACTCAGGTTTATGTGCCCCAAAAACAGGCAGATGACTAATGACTGCATGCAAGGTTTAAATGAATGTCAATAATAATATGTCAATCTGACAATAGATGTCAGTAAAATTTAAAAAATCTTTATGAGAATAAGACGGACATAATTATTTTTAGACAAACTGTCACTTATGCTCGTGTGGATGTGGGATGTTTGTGACAAACCTTGGTTTTAAACTGGATGAGTAGATCAGTGCAGTAGCGAAATCCAGCTTTTTACATCAGAGGCAATGGGTCAAAATAAAAACCATCTTCTCAAAAGATAACTTCATAACAGTCACGCATGCCTTGGTTTCAACTCGGCTGGATTACTGCAATTCTTCGTACCTCAGTTGCTGCAAAAGCCTTTTACTTTGAGGAGAGAGCATATTTCTCCCATTTTATCATCTCTGCACCGGTTGCTTGTCCATTTTGGAGCTCGTTCTTTGTTTTTACGTCTTTAAATGGTTTTAAATCAATGGTTGCCAAACCAGGTATTAAAACATCCGGTACATATGTGGACGTTGTCACCATGTGTTGCCGTAGTGAAAGCATTTTGAGCCTCACACCGGCTCAGGATGTATACAGATAACATATAACATGCAGACACAATAAGACATGATATTTCCCCACACAAAATACAAAAACTGCACAAGTAGAAAATTGAAAAGGGCAAAACAAGGGCAAACAACTGCAAGGCGGACTTTTTAATGTAACCTGTGGGTTTTATTGAAAATACACCGCAGAGGTCTTGGGTAAGTAAACAGCAAAAAGCAGCTCATTGGCATGTTTTATTGGAGTCACTCCTGGGATGAGTTTGGATGATGTAAAATATCTCTGTCACTCATCCTCCTTTAATCTGGGAGTCCTTTTAGAGCAGGTTTGCCCTCCGTGACGTAAACGGCTGCTGTGAATGAGCAAAGTTCTGTGAACGCACCGGTCCGTTGGGACTCAGTCAGACGTGGTAATCAGGCAGACAGAACATCGATTGACACATATGGGAGCTCCTGTCCAGCAGCTGGGATCTGTTTTATAAGGTGGACGAACAGGTCACCGCGGGGGGGCGGTGGTGATAGACAAACAGACGAGAGAAAGGTCATGGAGAGGAGGAGGAGAACAGCAGTGCTGGCGTTATCAGTCCATGCTTTTCCAGAGAGGGGTCCACAGGTTGATGTTTGGAAGATCAACACTCAGCATGTTCAGGATCACAGGACCCCCATTTAAACCCCCTCACCCCGTTGGCCTGCCCCTATTAGACATGGGCCAGAACACATGTTCAGATCATCATAAGAGCTTATCTTCTCATGCTGGGCCTGCATTAAAGAAGCATGCTGGCAAGCCACGTAGCATCTGCTCTAGAGGTGCATTTTACATATTTTATGAGACGTGGTGAGTAAACGTGGGGCAGAGGAAGAAGGAAGTGTAGGATTTTAATTTATTTTTTTTTCTGGCTGCAAAAGTTGTTTTGTTTTTTTTGGCTCCATCTGCAAAGGAATGTCCTCATTCCACTGCTCCCGTTTAATCAGTGTCCAATGATGTCTGCGTCGTTGCCTCCAAACAAGAAGCTGGTTCATTCCTTCAAGGTACTGCCCAGCAAACAATAGAAGGGAAAGTTAGTGACATCTGTAAACGCGTTGACTCATTTATCAGCCCATCAGATGTTCGTTGGCGCTGTCAGCGAGAGTGAAAGGAGAGGCGTAGAAGACGGTGACGAGACCAGCGACGTTGTCTGGTTGGAAGGAAGAGGCAGAGCTGATGTGAAGATGTTGAGGATCAGGGAGGAGTTCCTCAGGGGGACAGATCATGGTAGATGTTCTGGACTGAGACGGTTTGGACGTGTCCAGAGGACGGATGATGAGGCTGGAGGAGGAGTAGAGAGGAGATTCATGGATGGAGTTAGAGGACATGGAGGTAGCTGGTGTGGGAGCAGAAGATGCAGAAGATAGATGGAGACAGATGAGTCGCTGAAGAAGATGTACTTTGGAGTTTGTGTGGCCTGCAGTGTAAAAACAAACTCATTTATGGGTATTTTGAAGGGACTTTGGTCAAAGCGACTGAAAAGTCAGATCTGCTTGTTTGTGCACTGCCCTCCTAATGTATTAAGAGATTTAAATGTTTAATGAGGAGCAGAATACATCACATCTCCATGTTTGCGTCGTGAAACAGCAACCAGGGTCTCATCTGGTCGCTCTGAACATTTAGGATCTCCAAAAGGCCGATTAATTTGCAGTCTTTTATATGTTGTGACAGAAAACCATCACTCGCTGCTAATTATCCATTATGGAAGGACAGCAGTGAGCGGAGACAGACGCATCTGGCTTCTGTGACTCGCCAATATTCCCCGTGCCAAGCATAAAAAGCTCAGACGTGTGCTTACACACATGCATTAGCGCCAGCAGGACATGGGTTTGATTAAAGGGGTGTGACTTAGCATGTTAATACTTCAACCCGCCCTTATGCATTATTTATAGGGTCCCTTTGAATGGCGATTATCTCAATCTAGGACAGCCATGCAAATGAAACCAGAGGTTACTTTGCCTTTTTTGCCTCTGCTCATAGTGGGTGGCTGTCTTTAATGATAGCTGTTTATTCTTTGATACAGAAACATATGTGAAGGATTTTGTCTTTGTGATTGTTGGGTCTGCTGAGATTACGATCAAACTGGACCTTCTCCCATCGGTTTTGGATAATCCAGTTTACGTGTGGACAAAAATGGAGTCGGGATGGACACGGAGTGAAAAGAGGCAGAAAGAAAGAAATTACAGAAAGAAATTAGAATTATTAACTGTTACGGCTGGTTAATATTCATCTCTCTCACTTCTCCATTTGTGCTCGTCTGTCATTTCCTCACCAGTGAATGACAGTTTTTAAACCCCATCTGCTTGTCTTCCCATTCTCTCCTCCCACTTCAGGGGTACTGTGCCCTTGAATGCTGCCCCCCCCCCCCCCCCCCCCTTTATAAAGACACTGTCTGGGAGTGAGCAGCACTCATCGGACGAGCTCTCCCTCCCCCCCGCCCTCCCGCCACGCTCTCCTCTACCTGGTGACTCTGGTTTCCAGGGAACCGGTTTGTGCAGTTGCTCAAGGGCAGCTGCTGTGAGTGTCTGGAGGATAAACGCAGACTTGAACCCGCCTGCCAACGGGGAGCCGTGGGTCTGAGGAAAGAGGAGATTTTCTTTGCCGTCCTGATAATAGTGAGCAGGAAAGTGATTATGAGATGGACAAACGCTGGGCTGGAGAGCGGACGGGGAAAACCCAGCAGCGCAGTTTGAGAAGAAGGCATGCAGGTATGACGGAGATACTTTCTCGGTTTTGTTTTTGGCTGTTTCCACCTAAACGGGGTCAGAGAACCGTGTAGTGTCAGTGTCACCAGGAGTGTTGGTGAGAAAGAGAATTAAAATTGTAAAATAAATGCTGAGAGCAAAACAATAATAATCCCGCGGAGAGCCGTATGCGTGCGCTGTGGGCGTAGCCGCCTTTAAAATATTCTAGACATGCAGGTTGTTGGTTTATTTTGGCATGTCTAATGTGAGGTGACGGTCAAAGCGTTGTAGACACTTATCTTCCATCCCTCAAAAGAAAAAGTATTTGGCGTCAGTTTGAGCGTATTTAAGGCTCTACGATGAGTTTGATATTGAGGGAGGAGAAAAATTCATATTTTTGTTGTGATTCTACAAATTTGTGTGTAATGGCATTTCTGGCTGAACGCAAGTTTACGGTTGAGAGAGTCTAAGACCAAAGGCCAGACTCACTTTTCTGTCAACTTGGCCTTCCTAAGCCTTTAAATGTCACCCATATCCACAAGGAGCTCGTCTGTTACCCGGCTTTAGACAACATCTGAGATGCTGGCTTTTAAATAGCTTTTAATCATTAAGTTTTATCTATTTACCTTTAACTTCAATCTGATTGAAGGATTGTTTTAGTTGTTTTTTGGTCCTATTGATTTTATTATTGGTATATTATTGTATCCCTGTTTCATTGACTCGTTGCTGTCTTTGGTTCTGTGGGTGTTCAAAGTGCGGCGTAGCTAAAGTTGTACAGTATGTTACAATAAACGGTTCCTTCACGCCACATTTAAATCATGAGATAGCATATCCGAGAGATATTTTACACATACGTTCTTCTGAGGATCTGATAACTCTCATACAAGATAAGACTCATTACCTCTCCTGCATAAACAAATTATGTTATCATGTTTAATGTCGTTAACCACGGAAGTCAGACTTAGTCTGTCAGCGATGCATTGACAGGAATTTCCAGGCACCATTTGAAGCTTTTTTAGACACCAGGTATGTTCACCTGTGTAAAGACGTGTTCCTCTTGGGGCTGAGCGTAAAGAAAAGATGTGACTTTGTGTGAAACATCGATGTCTTTGTGCATGCATATTGAAATAAAGTATCTAAAACTCCTAGTTATTCACTGCATCAAGACAGATGCAGTGGATACCTCCTTCACAAGGACGACCTGGTCAAGAAAGGCAGCAGCACACATCATAGTGGTCAAAACAGACAGCGATAACAAAACAACCATTAAGATATAAGTGTGGCCAGTTTCACCTATAAAATGCTGGAGTTCTTCAACTAAAGTCAGTCTTTAATGTCATTCTCTATGTGCACAACTTAAGCCCAAGCTGGAGGCTTTCAGTGAAACCGGTTCTGATGGTTTCAGTTCAGGACGGCGATACGGACGGGGCAGAAAAACTGAAAGCTTTCTTTCCCCATTTCAGTTTGAGCGCGAGAATTAGAGAAATACTAAATGTCATTTAATCATAAGGTGTGACGGCTTTCAAGAATAGAGGATAAATTCGTAGGAACCAGGCCGAAAAAAGCCTCGTCGCCCAGAGTCATCCGGTGTGTGTCAGCTTCAGCATCCGGGTCACGATGGTCGTGAGGACGACACAACCAGCGATAAATCTGAGAGCACAGCGGTACGCCGGAGTCAAAGACTGAAGGCAACTGGTTGAAGCACACATGTAAACAATATCACATTAATCAAGAACAGGCAGAAAAATGGCTGTTATTCGTAGCTTCCAAGCTCTGAGGAAAAAACCTGACTTTCTTTAATAAAAACTGAGCTTCACCCTTAATTTGGAGATCAAATGTTTTGGATGAACTTTTAAAAGAAAGCTTAGGATCAATAATTAACTTATAACCAGTTACAAGAGTTTTACTTTGGGCAGTTTTAAGTAGGAGCATGTTCTCAGAGGAAAGGGATGAATTTCATTTTTAATTTGTCAGCATTTAAAACCAATTTCAGTTTCTCCAGACGGACCGCATTGATTTCGGTCCACACAAACGCAGGAGAGGAGCAAAATATTTTAGTGTAAAATCCACAATAGTGTCTGAAACACAACTGCAACAGCGATGTCCATCATTATTGGTGATTGTGTTAGTGCACGAGTGTTAATGGGAGAGATTTTATGTTGCACGGACTAACGCACCACTGTGTTGACGGGTGTGCGGATAGGGGTAACGAGATGGAGCTGCTGCTTCAGATATTGTCTGATTCACGGTCACTTCTTCTAGACTGCCTATCCGACTAAAGTTTAAACAGCAAAAGTAAAATCTTCAAAGCAATTCTAAAACAAGCAGGCAGCCAGTGTAGAGAGATTTGGTCATGTCGCCTTTTCCCAGATGTGCAGCAGCATTTTGGACAAGCTGAAGATGATGGAGAACGGTCTGGCTGATCCCACTATAGAGGTCCAGTCTAATGGTAATAAAAGCTTAAATTCCACGTTCAAGGGTCCAAGGAAGATGAGGCTTCATTCTGTTAATCAGCTCCAAATGATAGAAGCTAGGCTGAACTACTGCACTGACCTGCTTAACACATTTGATTTCTAAAAGATTTGCAACCAAATGAGTCAACAGGCATAATAGCTCAGCCGGTCAGATTTATCACACAGAATCACCTCAGTATTGTTTTCATTTAGGCTCGGAAAGTTTTGCTTCATCCACATTTTGACATCCCTTAAGCAGTTCAGTAGATTCTCAACGGACTGACTACTATCAGCCGTTAGCAGGAGATATATCTGGATGTCGTCTGCAAAACAGTGAAATTAACAATTTATATGAATTAGCAATGGGACCTCAGGGGAGCTTCAAAGGAAGAAACCTGACCTAACTGGACAGGGAAGCTTCTGCTGGACAGTTAAAGCTAGGGTCTGTGATTTTTCCAGAGGTTTACCCAAGTCCCTTTTTGAATAACTATGAATGCAGAAGAGCGTCTTACCTGCTCTTCCGCTCTTCGGGGAGATTGTGTGAAAAAAAAAAAATCTCCCAGATCCACTCTGGTCTGTTTTCTTTCTACAGATGTCTTCCTCTTATTCTAATAAACATGAACATGGTTTACTCCATGCGACTCTGAGCAATGTTCAAAGTCTACGGTGAGAGCAGCGGCGCTACAGTGAACGGCTAACGGTGAAGCTAACTCATAAGCTAACCGCTAAGCTAATCGGACATAAACACTAGAAGTGCGCAGCCAGCAAGAGGAAACTAACAAGGAACGAGGACGCACACTAGCGTTACATGAGCGTGTCAGAATGATTGGCATGTGAGACAACCAATAGATAAGATGATTCCTCCTGAACCTGAGGGGGGGGGGGGGCGGGGCAGGAACAAAACTGCTCTTCAGTGCAAAGAGCAGTGATTGGTCAGAGTTTTTATAGGCCTGCAGCTTCCACAGAAAACACTTTTTTTTAACTTCTTTTTTGTGAATACGTAATGTATTTACTACTTTGAAGATGGAAGGACAATTTCACCCAGCATAACATATAGTGTTTTTTAACATGATTACCAACTACAGCTTTAAGGGCTCAACCATTGTAAAGTTGCACACTTAAAACCAACGGACTGCTTCAATCGACGTGATAAAATGTCACGGTCCACTGCGTGAAAGGCCCTGGACAAATAAAGGAGCATTAAAAGAGCAGGGTCTCTTGAGTCTGCAATTAAAATCTGGCCATTTAAAAACCAAGAAACACTGTTTTTGTGCTTCCACATGATTAAAACTACTAAGTTTCTCATTTATCCTATGTAGCTGTAGATGCTCCTGTAATTGGAGCTAAACCGCGTTATTTAAATATAGGCTTAACGGTTAAAAGAACATTAGGCGCTATAGGTTGCTCGTCTTAAGTGCTTAAAGGCACCTGAGGACTGAGTGTTAATTAAACCAGCAGTAAATGAACCCACAGCGCTCCAAACAGCACTGTTCCCTGGACAATATGCAGGCCTCAGGTGCTGGGCTATTTCAGAGCTCTGGGAAGTGGACACAAGGTCAGACTGATTTAGAACAACATTTGAGAAACACTTGCATTACTCGTGTAAAAATGTTGCACAGGTGCAGTAGGCCTGTATATGGCGTCCCACAATTCAGACCCTTATGCTGCAGAACTTTTGAAGGGTACGAAAAATCTGTGGTTACCTGGTTTGGCAGGTGATCAAACTGTGTACGGTTCTAAATGTGTAGAAAGATGTTGCTGGATCATTATTTGCTGAATAAAGCTGATTATCTACTCAGTTACAACACAAAGCAGATAAATAATTGTGTTGTAGAGGAACAACAACTGACAGTTTGCTTCTGGGGGAAATATTGAGGGCGGGTCAGCAACTTAAAGGGACATCAAAATGTAAAGATTTTTATTACTACCCGTCCCGTAAAGGTAATCCGAGGAGTTGGGCCCAGGAATTGTCTCAGTAATTCACCTAAAGCCCTGAAATGCTTCTTGGTTGTAGATCAGTATGAGTTTGGTTCTTCTCTGGAAGGAGCCTTCCTGCATAAAAGTCTGTTTCTTTGCACTAACCAGTGAACCAGACCTGGAACTGATCTGGTAACAGATTTTCTCACCCAACCGTTCGTCTATCCCATCTATCCCTCTCCCTTTGCAGCCTCTGCAGAAATTTCAGACATAAATCCAGACAAATATTGTATTAATCCCTTAAACTCAGTTGAAATGGTAACTGACAACTCACGAAATCAGTTTGGAATTTTTTTTATTTTGAATAATGTGCAGAAACTGCACTGTATCATATCCATCACACAATATATTTGGGAAATGTAGAGATTTAAATCGGCATATTTTATTCCAATCATTTCCTTCAGATCAAATTATAAGGATATGCAGAAATTGCTCAGCAGATGTTCACCTTGCTCTGGTCAGAAATGACAGAACAACAGGAATACATTTACAGATGTTCACCTCCAAGTTTGTTTTTCTCGCTCTACCAGTGGATTAGAAACGAGTCTCTTTCAGTTCCTCAATCGATAATGTGCATGAATATTCGTTTTCCTGTTTCTGTAAATCACGTGAATCCCTGCAGATCACAATGCCTTGTCTTATTTCTCACTATTCCTTTAATTAACACAGTTTATCGTTAAGCAGTCGTTAAGGTGACCAGCCCCTTCCCTCTCGTCCCAAACCCAGCAGCGGCACCTCTGAGTGGATCTGCTCAGTCTCTCCTCCTAATGGAGTTATCAGGGTTCTACTTTGTTTTAGGTTGAGACATTGAGGTTACATTTAAAAAAAAAAAAAAAAAAAACGGGAAGTAAAATGACAAGAGGGGGAAGTTTTTGTGTCGTCCGAGTTGCTCTTCCCATCGTTCATCGTTGAACACCTCGTCAAAGATGGGGTCGCTGACGTTTCAGTGCACGGCTTTATGTTTGCAGATTTTTTTCCCAACACACATCCCCCACTTGTGGAAACAATAGAAGTGTGGTGTCACACATCTGAGCCTGTGCTGGAGGAGGGGATTTGGCAGGTTGCATCTGGCTCGGACGTACTGGACTGCTTCTTATAAGCTGCTTACGTGTTTTACAGCCTCCTAAAAGGAGTTTCTGTTTGGGTTTGGATTGTTTTGTGATGGTTTTATGAAAGGAGGAGCAGGCGGCGGGTGTGTCTGCGTGCGTGAACAGCAGGCAGGCCCGTCATCAGGACTCCAGATGGTGAGTGGAGAAAGCCCTGCTTTAATCCCTGAGCCAGAATATTACCTCCCCTACCCCCGCGTCATGCACACACACACAGAGAATCACTCCTGAAGCTGCAGAATCAGTTTGCATGGCCCTGTGCTGAGAGGGGCCACTTTAAATGTCATCACTGACGCTGTTATCCACCCAGTCTGGCTGAAAAATGTGTAATAGCCACGTTGGTCCACAGGGGGAAACAAAGTATTGTCTCTGTTTGGCTCCTCCATACCTTTCAGTCCTTTTTTATTATTTTATTCATTTGGTCTGTTCATACTGTGGCTTGCGACCAGGTCACGTGACTATCAAGAAAATGGCCGCTGTTCTCGTTCTTTACGTGGAAAAACTTTAAATTTAAAGAAAACATCTGCACTCAGATGACATTTCTAGCGAGAAGTGTGCATAATATTTTCAGAATCTTCCTTCAGGGATTGTAGAAAGTCTTTGGTTGGTTTCCCAGGAGATTTCAGCGTCTCCTCAGAGAAACGTCAGGTTGCCGCCATGGCAGGGCTGCGTTCCATTTAGTCTGTGACCAGCAGGTTAGAGGATTAACTTTTGGAAAATAATGAAATTCCTAATACCTCCAAAGACTTTTAAGTTTTTGAATTTGAACATTCATGAGTTGAACTTGTCCGTTTGAAAGGACTGAGGACTCTCGTTTCCCTGCAGTCGTTTGACTCAGGAGGATGAAATCAGATGTCTGTGAGCCTTTTTTTTAAATTAAATCTGAAATAAACACCAACAGAATTCCTCTGTTGTATTTTGTTTGCTGGTTTTATGCATGAAAACTCGCCACATTGCTCTTTCCTGCCAACACCTCTGAGAGTTCAGCGTCGGTGTCACTAATACCACACGGCCCACGGTGTCGCTGAACGGTAAATGCATTAAATCGTCTCAATTTCAATCTGTATTCTAGAGGAGGTTTTGGGTTCATTTTTATGCTATTTTGTCCTGTGTGACTCAGATGTGGTCATACCTGTGTTGGTTCTTGGATCACTGGGTTGTGTCTGCCTGCTCTAATCTGTGGGAAAGATCTGTTGAGGGCTCATCTCTGTTTCTACCACCGCTGCTGTTTGTCGCTCAGCTTTCAGGTTAGCTTTCACATTTACTGACTGTGTTGAAAGAAGTTTCCACATCTCCCCACAGACGATGCCCCACTTATCACAGCTAAGGCTAATTCGGGTTCCTGTATGCTACTTTTCATTTACCAAACAAAGCGACGTTTGCTCCAGGTTTGGATGCATGCAGCTTCAAGAGAATCATGAAAGTCTGGCAGCTTGTGCATCAAATTTAGTCATCTCTGGTTTAGGGAATACCGGATTCATTTTCTGCTGCTGAAGCCTGAAACCCTGATACCCCCCCCTGTCATGCATATCCCCTCCTCCTGTGAGTCAGCAGTGGTCCTGAACCAAACATGAGTTTCTGCTGTAGGTTTCTTGTGTGCATTGCGACTGTTTTTCATGCATGCAGAAAATGTTTCAGTTTTGTTTCTTGTGTTTTGTTGTTGCAGACAGGAAAGGCAAAACTCCTTGCTTCCAGACCAGAAGCTCCGGCGATGAGTCCTGCATAGCGGTGAAAATCGAACAGTCTAAAGGTACGAAGCGTCACTTCTGTTCACCTGCTGGCTTCTTTTCTGCTTTGCTTTCCCTTTATGGTGAAAACAGAAGCTGCGTTTCCACTGCGTCACCTGGAGATGTTGTTTTTCCTCCTGGGAGAAAAACTTCCCCAAGTCTCCGCGTTACTCTGCCTGTTTCATGCTCAGGTTCCCACTGTCAGGTAGAAAACTGGGAACTTTATGAAAACTAGACTGAGAGGATCCCACCTTCCTCCAGAGGAGCATAAAGTCTCCTCAGGAGGATTTGATGCGATTTTGAGCGTAAAAAGGCGTCCAGCACCTCGACTCGGACGCTTGTGCAGAGTGTTTTTGACGCTCTGAGCAAAATATGACTCCTCTGACGCGAGTTGGGAGGAGCTACCTTGTTCTTTTACTCATATGCATAGAAATATTTACTGTGGTAACTTCCTCGCTAATCCTCCTCCAGGCGAGCTCCTTTACTGATCAGAGGTAAAAGGAGGGGCACAAACTTTCTGGCTTTCCATTCTCCTTCCATCCCGTCTGGAAATGCATCACTGCGGATCTGTCTAATTGGTTGACGCTCCACGCTTTTCAAATCTAGCGTCTGCTGCTTTGGATGCTCAGACGTTTGAAAGCTCAAAACGCAGCGGTGCCTCGTCTGTTATTAAAAGCTGCTAACAGCGCCTGGTGATTGTGGTTGTTTCTATTGCTGCCTCGGAGCGTAAGCAGTTTAAAACCTGACAACATTTCTGTGATTGAAGGCTTCACCTTCGGCTTCTGCACAGACGGCCGAAAGCAGAAGTCCAGGATTTATAACCTGGTAAAGTTAACCGAAAATATGAGCTGAGTTCGACTGAAATATAACGCTACACAAAGTACTTAGTCTGTTTCCTGTGGGTGAATCGCTGCAAGGTCATTTATGTTTACTTTGTTAGAGCGGCAGTTTTATGTAAATGTAGTGAGGTTTTCCTGTAGTTTCTGATGGTTCTGCAGCGTGGGGGGGGGGGGGGGGGTTAGCTCTGTCAGAAAGTTAGCGGAGATGCAAAGCTTTATTGCTTAACCACAGAGGAAGGGTTGTGACAGGTTTGCATTCAAAATTACGCACATACACTGGTTTCAGTTCTTTCACTATTTTCCACAAATATAAGGATGCAGGAGGAAAAGTGGAAGGAGGAATCTCCTCCGAGGCTTTCTGCCCCCCCACTGCAAGGCTGCAGAAAATAAAGAGACGCTGCATGTTGCTGCGTTATTTTTAGAACAAAGGTGTGTTTGTGGGGGCGTAGATCATGGTCTGTCTTTCAGATGAATGGGTTCTTTTCTTTGACTCGTCGTCTCGTTTTCTCATCTCTGTCATTCTGTCATCAAGTTATTTTTTTTTCACAGGCAGCTGATTGTTGTTTTAACTTGTTTCTTTTCTTCGCCGCTTTTGTTTTTCATTAATTCTGCTTCCTGTTTCCAGCCTCCATCATTTTCCCTGAGTTCATTATCTGCAACTCTATTTTTTTTTTAACAATGGAATTTCCACATTTGCAGTTTTTTTTTATTATTTTGTAAACTACAAGTCTGATGCAATTTGGGATTACTCGCATCATTTTTGACAGCTCTGGGGCAGAGCTGGGTACGGTCGTTATTAGGGTGGAAATCTTTATCTCAGGATTCGTTTCTGATTTCTGGGATCATGATTCAATTCAAATTCGGTTTAAAAATGTTTTTGGCACTGCCAACCTTTCCTTTAGTCTCAGAACAAAGCTGTGGTACAGCTAACAGGTTGGTGTGGCGTACCTTAGCTTTACCTGCGACGTGCAGATGAACCCATGGCCATGAAGCAGGGAATAGACCTGGTTATCTTTTGCCTGCTAAGTGTTTGCAGAAAGTTTTGTGAAGCACTGCAGTGTTCGTCGTCTCCTGCTGGTGGCTGACTCTGCTCTGTGTCCCTTAACTCTGGATGATGCCTGGTAAACATTTGTGGAGTTCCTGAGGCGCTTAATCTTCGATTTGCACAAAGTGAAGCTCGTATCAAGCTCGGTCTTCCCGGCCGTTTAGTAAAAAACAAAAAGAGTCAAAATCTTTGCCTCTTTCCTTCATATTTTTAGTTTCCTCTTTGTTTTGGTGCTCTCTGCACATGGGTACATTCCAGATCCGGCTGCATGGTGATGGCATGATGTCCTGCGTATTATAATATAGAGGCTGACAGCCAGCGGGTTTGTTCCATTTTCTTACTTTTTGAAGTCAATTTTGGGACATTTTATATAGATTCTGAATTCTACTAAATGCAATTCTTATGTAAATTGATTTTCTTTGGCACACCCCTGGTATTTATTCAGTAAATAGTGGAGCAATGCTATCAGACAATAGTAATAATACATTTTCACCTCAATTTGTCATCCAGAATAAATATTAAAGTTAAAATTATGTCCTGTCTGTTATAGTTTTGGCAACATGTGAGTCAGCTCTGTGTGCCTCTGCATAAAGTCCAGCAATAAACAGCAGGAGGGAGCAGCATTTATGCCGCGGCTCCAGTACTTTGATCAAATCCTGAAAATCCTGAAACCCGCTAAGGTGACGTCTCTGCAGCTGAGGCACCATCTGGGACGTGTCGGTGCACGCCGGAGCAACACATGCTGCACACAGGCCGCAGTTGTACCCACTGTTGACGCTGACTCAGGACTTATTATTAAGATAAGATAAGATAAGATAAGATAGTCTTTATTGATCTCACAATGGAGAAATTCACTCGTCACATCGGCTCATACAAGAAGGTGCAGAGTAGGGAAGGTGCATTCAATTATATACAGTGAGTCTTCATATATACAATGGATCAGAAAGAATACCAAAAAAATACAAAAAAAAGGAAATAGGAATGGGCATATGATGTCTCATTTACATTCTTAGTGGTCTATATATATATATATAAACATATCTATATACTTAAATATATACATATATCTATGCGCCTACTTACATACGCACCTACGCGTATGTACGTGCATATACATTGTATACATTTGTACATACATACATACATACATACATACATGTGGGCTGACTTATGTTCAGGTGATGATAGCAGCAGAAGTCACTACATCAGGATTATTGCACGGGTTGTAGGACAGTGTATTAAATAGATTATTGCACATTGGTTATTGCACGTTAATTATTACAGTTATGGTCACAGTTATAGTGCAGCATTGTAAAATCTTGTAGCAGCAGGAATAAATGACCTACGGTAGCGCTCCTTTTTACACACAGGGTGTCTAAGTCTGGCACTAAAGGAGCTGCTCAGCTCCTCTACAGTCTGGTGCAGCGGGTGGAAGGTGTTGTTCATGATGGATGTGAACTTGGACAACACCCTCCTCTCAGCTACTTCCTCCACAGAGTCCAGAGAGCAGCCCAGGACAGAAGTGGCCTTCCTCACCAGCTTATTCAGCCTCATTCTGTCCCGCTCTGCACTGCCAGGAGCCCAGCAGACGACAGCGTAGAGGAGGGCTGAGGCCACCACAGAGTCATAAAAAGTTTTTAGCAGAGGCCGGCTCACTCCAAAGGACCTCAGCCTCCTCAGGAGGTGGAGCCGGCTCTGGCCCTTCTTATACAGGGCGTCGGTGTTATGAGTCCAGTCCAGCTTATTGTTGACGTGAACACCCAGGTATTTGAAACTCTCCACAGTTTCTATGTCCTCCCCCTGGATGTTCACAGGTGAGTGTGGTGGGGGTCTTCTCCTGAAGTCGATCACCATCTCCTTGGTCTTACTGGTGTTTAAGCACAGATGGTTCTTCTCACACCAGTCCACAAAGTCCATGATGACCGACCGGTACTCCAGCTCGTTTCCCTCAGACACACAGCCCACAATGGCCGAGTCGTCAGAGAACTTCTGAAGGTGGCAGCTGTCCGTGTTGTAGGTGAAGTCCGAGGTGTAGAGGGTGAAGAGAAACGGAGGTAGAACGGTGCCCTGGGGGGCCCCGGTGCTGCAAAGTGCCACCTCTGACTGACAGCCGTGCAGCCGCACGTACTGAGGGCGGTCAATGAGGTAGTCCATGGTCCAGTCAGCTAGATGTTTGTCCACCCCAGCGTCCTCCAGCTTCCCCCTCAGTAGCACCGGTCTGATGGTGTTGAAAGCGCTGGAGAAGTCGAAGAACATGACTCTCACAGCGCTCCCGGTGGTCTCCAGGTGGGTTAGCGCCCGCTGCAGCAGGTAGATGATGGCATCCTCTACTCCGATGTTGGGCTGGTAGGCAAACTGCAGCGGGTCCAGGGTGGGGCTCACCACAGTGCGCAGGTGAGCTAGGATGAGGCGCTCCATGGTCTTCATCAGGTGGGAGGTCAGGGAGACTGGTCTGAAGTCGGCCGGTTCCCTGGCGTGCGGTGTTTTGGGAACCGGTACCACACAGGAGGTCTTCCACAGGGTGGGCACCACCCCCAGGCTAATGGACAAACTTTAAAGTTGCTCTAAACTGCGATGAGCCTCCTGTGCAACAGGTCGCCATGGCGTACAGTTACTAACAACTCTGATTGGACAACAGAAATGTCATGTGCTCAAATGATCTACATCACCATACAGGAAGCAAAAAGCCCCAAATGATCTCCACCAGACCATGATGGTCCTGCAGCTGGTGGATCCTCTAACTCTGAGCCTGCGCTTCCTTCCTGCGGGTCCTCTGACAGACCGACGGGGCCGCAGCGCTCCACCTTAATCACACCGCCTCTGAACCGAAGCAAGCAGTCCAGTTCATAACGATACAACAACATCAAAAGCTCAGATCTAGTTGCATAGAGCACAATTCAACCCTTAATACAGTCCAGTACAATCTAGATCAGTCATTAAAGTTAGGAACCGTGGGAAGATGAGCACGTCGACTTATTGTGACCGCCCTGAACTATTTAATTAACCCACTATCACCTGATGCTATGTGTGTGTGTGCTTTAAGAGAATAACGTCAGCAGCGGTTCTAGACCACATTTAGCTGGGGGACCAGGGTGGGGCCAGTGTAGTTTCCTGCAGGCACAGATCAGGAGAATGAAACAAAAAACAACCCAATAGTTTAGGGTTTAATATGTTAAGTGAGCCACAGAGACACCTGTGGCTCTGGAACCGTGGAACTGTGATTCTATCTCAATACGGCTGAAGCTAAACGTTTTTTAAATCATTATTAAAATAAAACTGTAAAGGTAAAATAATTAGTTACGGTCTCAGCGCACATCATCATGAGAAATTGGTGTGAAGTCTTTTGTAGTGGGGCCAGCCCCAGTTCTAGAGGGGCACTGACCTCTGTTATGGCCCCGGTCGGCCCCTATCTGGAACTCTCCATGAATTTATTGAAGTGATTATTGGGATTTATGATGATGACCATTAACTCTCATTTGGGTATTTTTGGAAACCCCCAAAAACTGCCAGAACGGCTCAGGTTGTTTTGTTGTTTGAACTATTTTTATCATCCTATTGGCTCCTTTAGAGCATTGATAAATATCAACAGATTTGGAAATATTGCTTGACGGTAAAGGAGTAGCGCGTGTTGATGGTCTGAGGAAGCAGGGACGTCCTGGTGTCGGCTGTACGTTACATTCTGATCACTGCGGTTCTACGCTCATGCATTCACTCATCATTTCTACTTTCCTCCTTTTGCTTTAGCCTCATAAACGAGCTTTTATGTAGCAACAGGACGCCTTTCATTACCGCTGTTGTTTATCCTTTACATTAAAATCTGGTCTCTGAAAAATATCCATGTCCTCAGACTCAGTTGTGTTTCACATGTTGGGAAAACTCTACAGACTGATATTATTTGTCCCAAATGCTTCTATAACTCTTTACATGATAACAGAATGTAAATAGTCTTTTAAAATCTTGTATGGGGAAAAAAATCTTGGTCTGGGATTTTACTGTAAAAAAAAAAAAAAAAAAGAAGATCCAGTTTGATATTTTGAACATTTTTCCAAACATTAAGTGCGACCAGCAAAGACCTGGCTGCAGAAATGTGCAGCAGTTGACCTTTATTACCTCTGTGTTGTTGCATAACATCGATGATGATGAAGCATTTTTACTCATTAATGCAAAACCGTTCTGTTGTTTTTTTTGTTGTTGTTGTTTTTTTTACCGTTTTTAAGTTAAAAACGCACCTGTCGGTTCTCACCGTCTGGTATTACAGCCATCTGATCATAATCTAAACAGAGTGTTGGGCTCAAAGGTGGTTCAGACGGGAAATTAGTTCAGATGGAATCCATACAAGTCCGACTGGTTCCCTGAAAGAGCGAGGCGAGCGCCTGTCGTTCCTTCCAGTCCTCAGCTTACCGAGCAGCCAGGTGTTCAGCCTGCACACATGCCATCGCTGCAGAGGACACACAATTACATTTATATGGTGGACTTTCACAACAAGCGTTTCTTTTCTCACCTTCAACTGCAAGCTTCCTGCATTGGCTTTGCTTCTTCTTTTTAACGGTGACACAGCGCAGAGTTGATGTGCAGAGATACTGACAGAGAGCAGCGGCACCGGAGAGCCGCTCTGGAGACATGCAGAACCCGGACGGGTCAGAGCTGCAGATCCCTGAGCTGAGCCCCGTTAAAGGTACTTTTACCACTAGCTTCTGATTTTTACCGTCACAGTGGGAGGTTTTCACAGCGACGATTTAGCGTTCAGAGACACGCTCACTGCACTGCAAAAAGGGAGCTCAAAGTAGGTAAAATCCTCTTGAAATGAGTGTATTTTCCTTGATTTGAGCAGCTAAATCAGACTATTTGCCAATGGAAAAAGATTTTTGCACTTGAAATGAGAACTATTCATCTCCATCATCTTATTTTAAGTGCAGGATGTCTAATTATCTTATTTTAGGGGTAGAAATTCTCATTCCATTGGCAAATAGTCTTATTTAGCTGCTCAAATCAAGGAAAAATATACTAGCTTGGAAGTTCTCCCTCAGTAGTCTGGGAAGCCCGTCGAATGAGGGGAGAGAATCTGCTTCAACTACAGGAACTGAAGTCCAGTTGTTCTGCTCGTTAACTTTGTTGGGTTTTCCATGTCCTGGATGAATCCTCACCTGATTTATTTATTTTTATTTTTTTTTTTTTTTTTGGGTCATTGATGATTGAGCCCAGACAAATGAGACGAAGCACAAATAGCCCAACTTTCCGTTTCCTGGCCCGTGTTGGTGGCGTTTCTGCTCTTGTTGACGTTTGCTAAGGGGGGGGGTTGGTGAGCGAGACTGAGGGAGGAGTTTGCTTTTTCTCTGAACCTCCCTGTGGAGCTGAATCACTCTCAGCAGCACACCCTGGGAAGATCGCATGGAGCCTGAACTCGGTTCCCTTCAGGGAGCGCGCGGCCCGGTCCCTCAGTGAAGACTGGCCTTACGTCCGCCCGTCTGGCCCAAACACGCAGTGAGTGAATTTACTGGGATTTATTTCAGCGCAGAATCAGAGGCTGTGATTCTGCTTTGTTTGTCATGGAGGTCCGCTGACCTACAGCAGACTAGCTGCTCTGTAAGAGAAATGCCAAATAATGTCTGAGCACGCTGCTGTTTTACCTGATGGTTCAGGACACGCCTTCTCAGCCCTTTGGGTGATAAACAGCCTAAATGCAAACCTGTGTGCTTCATAATTACTCTGATAAAGTAGCCCTACCAAGGCTGGAGATAAAACTCCTAAATTCACGTTATTTTACCTTTGCTGGGATTGAGTAACAGCCACCTGCACCGCAGTTCAAACTATCAGCAAGTTTGTCAGGGAAAGGAAGATTATCTGCCTGAGATTCCTGCAGGAGGTGAGAAGGCCTTAGTTTCAGGTTCTGGCACTCCTCGGTTCGGTACCGGACTGCTGGCTGGGTGTGGACCTGCCGCACAACACAGACAGGTGTGTCTTCTGTTTTTCCACGTAGCTTTGAGCGCATTTCTTGGCAGAAGGAAACGGTGGGGGTGGATCAGAGGCGAGGCAGCAGCATTCGGATCAGGAAAAGGTGGAGGACTGACCGGGCCGGCCAGGTGATGGGAAGGGAGAAGTATCTGAAGAATGTTCTGGCTGAGAGGGAAACTAGCAGCAGAGGAACCGGTCCACCTGCATAGTTTAAGGAAGCATTAGTTTTCTGGGTTTTACCTTCTCATTTTTAACATTTTTTATCCATTTGTCATCCTTCATTACCTCAAATGGAAACATTTTGAAGCTTTGAACTGAACATCGGATGGATTGTGATGCAGTTTTTACAGTTCAGTTAAAAGCTATTAATAACTCTAAAACTTTTTCACGTTTTGACTCGTTACAACTGCAAACCTCATTGGTTTTTAACTCTGACTTTATTTGATAGACCAACCAAGGCATAATAGTTTTTTAATCTGCCTTCAAAAGTCTCCTAATTAGGAAACAGAGTCCAGATGTGTGGGAAGAGCAGCTGTTCTGTTTCTGGCCTCAGAGGTTCCTCAGAGATCATCAGAGAACATCGTGGAGACCAGGGAACCCAGCAGACGGGTCAGGGAGGAAGTTCTGGTCCAGTTTAAAGCAGGATCAGGTTCTACAACCACTTTATGGAAGAGTGACAAGCCGTCGCGTCTGATCTATTGAATATATCCGCGTTAGAATGGCCTAGTCAAAGTCTAGACCTGAATTTAATTGAAAATCTGTGACAAGATTTGAAAGCCACTGTTTCCGGATGTTCTCCATGCACACAGAATGAGCTTGAGCTGTTTTCCAGAGAGGAATGAGCAGAAATGTGAGCCTGTAAACGTGTAAAGCTGCTCGACGCAGTCCCAGCAGTAGCTGCCGTATTAACCCATGGAGCCCAAATACAAATGCATACCACATTTGTCACATTTGTATCCTTAAAACCAATTAGAATTTCCCTTTTGTAATGTGACAAAATGTTAAATAATAATCAAAGTGTATCAATACATGATCAGATCAATTCTAACAGAAACTACAGTATCCAAGACTTCCTGGTTAAAATATAACGTGTTCCAGCGAGACGTGACTTGAACCAACAAAGGTTTCTCAGCAACTTCCTCAGATACAAGGGGCAAGAAAATAAAAAGAGGATCTGATCATGATTTAAAGTACAGTAGAAGGAACAAAACTCGTCCAGGCAGTCAAAGTTAAAGTATTAAAAATAAACGTATGGAAGTTAGACTGGTGCTTTTGTGCAAAGAGGAAATGATCTTTAAGGTCTAACTTAGCGGATTTTTATAAATGCAAACATCCTTTTGACTAAAGTTTCTTAGAAAACTGAAAACCTTTCCAAATGTCGGCGTTTGAAAAACCGAAAGTCAAACTATAACTACTGAACCGACTTAACAGCGCGAACAACAAAACTCTAAGTGGCTTCAGCCTCGCTGGGTTATTTCAGGCTCCAGTTTGGATCTTTCACTATTTTTAGGACATTGCTTGTTTTTTGTTGCAGAAATAGATGTTTTTGCTGGACTGGTGCATTCCTGCTGTTCTCTTTACTGGTTTTTACGGCCCCTGAGATGCAAACTATAACTACTGAACCGACTTAACAGCGCGAACAACAAAACTCTAAGTGGCTTCAGCCTCGCTGGGTTATTTCAGGCTCCAGTTTGGATCTTTCACTATTTTTAGGATGTTGCTTGTTTTTTGTTGCAGAAATAGATGTTTCTGCTGGACTGGTGCATTCCTGCTGTTCTCTTTACTGGTTTTACGGCCCCTGAGATGTGTGAGAACCGAGCGGTTCTCTAAAGCAGAAGGGGTGCGGAGACTCTGATCACACAGATATACAGCCAGCATCGAGCTCTGTAACCAGAACTCTCTATTAATAGGCTGGTGGTGTAAGAGCCGGGGGGTTAAGAAGTGTGAAAACTTTATCTTGCTGTAATATTTGATGCTTTAAATTCTCCTGAAGCTTTTCACCACCATCTCAGCTGTGCTGCGGAGCTTTGAATGCGCTGTTAGCTCCAAATGCCTGCAGACGACTGGTGCAAAGATCCCCAGCCTCCCCATCCAGCTACTAGCTGCACGAACGGAGACCAGGGTCAGCTCACGTCTCAGTTCCTCACTTCTTCTGTTGCGGCAGAGAGCTGAAAAGTGTATCGCATTCTTTAAAAGAGCAGATTACTAATGAAGTGCAGCTTATGAGGCACGATAAGTGGCCAGACGTGCTTCTGCTCAGAGCCGCAGACCAGAGCGGCTCCTCGGCTCGTTGTCCTGTGGATGGAGTCAGAGAATCAAAGTGTTTCTGCAGGGCGGAGGTTGGCTACCTCTAATTTACTCAACGCTGCCGTCTGTCCATCATGCATAGGCGGTTTTAATGAGAAGATGCTAGAAAAAGTGTGGAACCAGCAGCAGCTTTCACCAAGCTCTCCAATTATGAGAAGGAAGTTATAGCTTTCACTGACGGCAACTCAAAGTCTGAATTATTATCTTCTAATGCAGATAAAATTAGGGCTGTGCCATTTTGTCCATAATTGTGATTTAATCTAGACTTTTCTCTGCATTGACCACAAGCAACAAAAATGCTTTGTAGATAAAGATCTTTGTAAAAAAAAAAATGTATTAATCATAATATTATTATTCAAGAGAATAACTTTTGTCATTAATCGTCGTTGAACATAAAGTGCAACCAACAAACACGTCTATGTATTAAACAGTTTGACCGCTACTTAATGCTGTGGTGAGATTCTGCTTAAAAAAAAGGTATATATATTATATAAACTCTAAAACACATAATAAAATAAAATAATCTCACTGCTGCAGCTCTCTTCACTTCCATGTGGAGGAAACCCACTTTAAACATTTTACCGACACCTAAAGGACGCGTCTGATCTATTAATTGTTACGTCACTAAAAATTACAGACATGCGATTTGGAAATTGTGTTGTTGTTTTTTTAAATAGCAATTATATTTCAAATGGGATGAATTGTCCAGCTCTAGATAAAATCACAGTGATTGTATCTTCATTCAAGCTCTGCCACATGATGTGCTATAGTTGCTACATGCAGGACCAAGCCAGACATCTTGACACTTTCCCTTCTTTATCTCTGCTTGTATTATCTTGGTCTTATCTGCAGCAGTCATCACAATAGCTGTAAAGTCATTTTAGTCCAACCTGAGTGCAGCTGGTTTGCAGCTCAGACGCTTCCTGTGTCTCCAGCTCCAGTCCCAGGCCGAGGGGAGTAGATTTCCGGCGGTTTTCCAGGATCAAGGCAGCCGGTAATGATCATTTTGCAGGCAGAAACTGTCATAAAGAGCAATTTGAGCTCTATTTCTATGATAACACACAACTTGTTGACTGTTTATGTTTATTGGCTTCATGTGGCTGTGAGTGGAAGCTAACCGCCCTATCCAGAGAAATTTGTTGAGGCCGTCTTGGTAATTAATTGGTTATTTTAGGAAGGTGGCCGTCCCAAACGTAGCGTGGGATCGTTTCCAGGCAGACGGCTCCCGGAGCTGTTGTCTCTAATTAAGGTCAGGCTGTATGAAATTAAAACCGTGACTATGTGATTCTGTGGCTGTTTCTCCCTCTTTCTGTTCTAGGGTTGGCCAGCTAAACAACATGTTAGGGAAAATAAATATGGGGCTCAAAGCACCATTTTGGCCCAAACTAACAATTTTTTAGCAAACAAACTTGAAAAGGAACTCCACACGTAGAGTAGGCTTTAATTTTTTAAGTCTTTAAGTACTCAGCGTTCACAGTCTGTGGATTTCACCAAATAAAGCACTGATTGAAAGCTTACTGGTTGTGCAAAAATCTACAAATGAATATAATTCATAAACCATCAGAAACAGTTTATTGATGATCTAAATGGTTGCAGTAGATTTGGTTTCTGTGAATATTCCCGCTGTTGACTGCCTGTTTATGTTGTTGGATGGTTTTCTGCACATGATTCATGTTTATTACAGAAAGTTTAGATGTTTGATCAGTCTGTGGGCAAGCGACAAAATCTGCACCATGTTTATTAAAAATTAAATTAACCACAACAATATTCTCTTCTGTTTTTTCCCAAAAGAAAACGCACAAGTGTGTTTGGTTTCTCCCTGCTCTGCACAGCAGCAGCACAATAACCGGAGTCCCTGCAGCTCATGCGTGAAAAGCCTTAAAATGACTAAAGTGGGATAACATTGAACTGAAACAATTAGAAAAATCAAAACCTTTAATTTGAGAAATTTAGTGCAATACAGAAAAAAATCAAGAAATAACTATTTTTGACAAAAATGGCTGGTCCCCCAAACAAACCTTTCTTGTGTTGTGAAAAATATCGTTATGCTTGCATTCCCGTGCATTGATGGGTCCTCTCCAGGTACTCTGACTTCCTCCCATAGCCTGTTTATTTAATTGGTGTCTTTAAATTGTCCCGAGGAACGTTCCTGTGTGTTTGCAAAAACAATTGGGAAAAGACAATGGCTGCCTGGACGCTCATGCATTCAAAATTTTAACATTTTAACTATTTAATCCCATTTATTTTGCACTTTTTTTAACGTATATTTTCTTCTAAGGTGTGTAGACCTAAGTTAATCATCGTGTGTAGGTCTTTTTAATTAGTGATCAGTGACTAAACCTTTTAATTGTCGCTCTGATTCCAGACGTGGGACAGATTACACCTGCAGTGATTTCCTTTAAGACATTTATTAGACTTATCCGGATGAACAAACATTTGTCTCACTTGAAAAGGATGTTTTCTTCTCTTACACTTTCTGAAGAGTGGCAAACAGAAATGAGCCTCTGTGTCACGTCATATTATGTCCTGCGGAAACAGGAAGTCATGAATTATTGATTAAAGGTTCCTCAGCACTCTGATCAACTTTAGAATAAAACTGGAAATTAAAGCAGGCTTCACTTACATTTACTTTAAAGCAGTTGGCATCAGGGATTTAGTTATATAAAAATGTTGGAATTTTTTCCACCACTGAATAATTTCACTCAAATCTAAATTAGGATTTTTCTTGAATTTTCAGTGTAAGAATTTGCTGCTTAAGATATTGATTTAATTTTAAGTTTTCTCAGTCGTCTTTGCCACAATAAATTTTATATGAAGTGGCCCCTTTAAATGGTAACTAATGAGCAAACCTACTATTATTCAAGTATTTAGAGCCTGTGCTGCAAATGTAACTCCTTATAAGGGCATTTTCCTACCAGTTTGCTCCATGAAGTGTGTGTGTGTGTGTGTGTGTGTGTGTGTGTGTGTGTGTGTGTGTGTGTGTGTGTGTGTGTGTGTGTGTGTGTGTGTGTGTGTGTGTGTGTGTGTGTGTGTGTGTGTGTGTGGTAGATTTAGTCTGCCGTAAACATTGCCGGTCCGTCTGCTGCTCCATCTAAACACTCAGGTTGTGCCGTCTGGGACCGGCTGGTTGGGCAGAAATCTTATTGGTGGCGGTCATCAGATAATCTGCTCAACGTCTTAAAGAAGCTAATATTTAGTATTTGTTTGTTAAGCTTAATCACATCCATGTCTGTGACTCTAACAGGGCAGGAAACGCTCCTGTGTCAAGCTGTTACAGTTCGTATGTTGCTCAGCGAAGCTTGTCTGTAATACGAGGAGTAACAATTTTTTTTTATGTGTAAACTTTCACTTGTTGGATCTGCTCTGTCCTGTGGAGGATCTCTGTAGCCTGACGTTGCTGCAGCTGATATTTCAGCCGAGGCCGCGAGGATCCACGCCACCCAAGATGTCCGTCAGTTTCAGAAATTACAAAAGAGTCAGAAAGCCAGAAGCGCCGACGGTTCAGAGGAACCGCTTAGGTTTTATTGTTGTTCAACTGCACTTTCACAACGTACATTAAAGCAAAATGTGGTCGCAAGGCTCTAAGTAAAAACAGAAGATTTTCACCTCCGGAATATCGCCAAAATTAGAAACATTCTGTCCAGGAGTGATGCTGAAAAACTAGTCCATGCATTTGTTACTTCAAGGCTGGACTATTGTAATTCTTTACTATCAGGAAGTCCACAAAATGCAGTTCAAAGCCTTCAGCTGATCCAAAATGCTGCAGCAAGAGTTCTGATGAAAATCAACAAGAGGGATCATATTTCTCCTATTTTAGCTTCCCTTCATTGGCTTCCTGTTAAATCAAGAATAGAATTTAAAATTCTCCTTCTAACGTATAAAGCCCTTAATAATCAAGCTCCACCATATATCAGAGCTCTGATTACCCCGTATGTTCCTAACAGAGCACTTCGCTCTCAGACTGCAGGTCTGCTGGTGGTTCCTAGAGTCTCTAAAAGTAGAATGGGAGGCAGATCCTTTAGCTATCAGGCTCCTCTCCTGTGGAACCAACTCCCAGTTTTGGTCCGTGAGGCAGACACCCCGTCTACTTTTAAGACTAATCTTAAAACTTTCCTTTGTGACAAAGCTTCTAGTCAGAGTGGCTCATACCCTGAGCTATCTCTATAGTTGTGCTGTGATAGGCCTAGGCTGCTGGAGGACATCAGGGTCTAATTTTTTCACTCTACTGATTTCTACTGTTCTTCAGTCTACTGTTCTCCAGTTTTGCATTGTATTACATTGAAATGACTGTCGTCATTTCAGCTTTTAACTTTTTGCTCTCTCTCTTTTTCTTCATAGTAGGTACACCTGGTCTGGCGTTCTGTTAACTGTGACATCATCCAGAGAAGACGGCTCACCCGCTACTACCATCTAATGTAGAACAGATTACTAGATCAATGTGTGCTTCTGTGCTTTTTTGTTTCTCTTGTTGTGTCTCTGTTCTGTCTTCTGTAACCCCAGTCGGTCGAGGCAGATGACCGTTCATACTGAGCCCGGTTCTGCCGGAGGTTTTTCCTTCCCGTTAATGGGTGGTTTTTCTTCCCACTGTCGCTTCATGCTTGCTCAGTATGAGGGATTGCAGCAAAGCCATGTACAATGCAGATGACTCTTCCC